>NW_028113842.1:82500-365786 GCF_964289735.1 Phaethon aethereus | reverse complement strand
TTCCCTTTTCCAGGGCCCTTATTATTCCAATGTTTTAACATTATTCCTAATGGAATCTCCGGAGGTATTTTTAGTAATTCGCTCCCTTTCTTCTGGTCCTGGGTTCTCGATTTCGTCTGACCCATCTAGGAATTTTTACTGTGGCAATTCCTACAGCCCTTGGTTACCAAGCAGAGTGTCTTGCAGGGGGTTTCAAACTTCTCACTCACCTATGGATCCTATAAAAATCGCTTCGGTCCTTCACCGGCCAAGTCCCTCGCGGGAGATTGGAACCGCGGTTAGAAGACCTCCACAATCGCTTCGGAACGAGGTTCCGTCTCAGTCACACTCTTACACACACAGGCAACCGAATCCCACCCAACCGAACGGTATACACCTTAAATACTTACAACCCCGTCGTCTTCGTTCGGATCTTCGCGCGCAGAATTACGGGCAAAATAAACTGCTGCAGCCGGCAAGGGAGCTCATAAAAAATCAAATTCTTTGCTTGCCCCTATTTGGGTTCAGGATGGTGTTAGTCCCGACCCGACCCGATCAGGAGCCACCAAATGGTGGGGCGCCGCTCCTAGATCAAGTCAGTATTCAGGAACCAAGACCATCCCGGACGAGTCCCCAGTTGTGATAAATGATTTAGTCCCAAACAGGATTCCAATTTAAGTTTGCAATTTATTAAACAAATAGAGGCAAGCAAACAGCGCTGGGTGCGTCGGGAGTCTCCGCTCCACCAAGACGCACACCTTCACTTCTTACAATTCCTTCCTTTATACTTCTCTAGGCTTCGTTTCTTGCCTTTCTCCGCCTTTTTCTTGGAAGATGACTCTTTCTTTAAGTACGTCACCACTTCCCCGGTCTGCGCATGCTTCATCTTTTTCTAGGTGGTCGTCCGGTGGTCGTTGGGAGGAAGATGCTCCTCTTCGTCAGTGCACTCTACATGACCTCTCTGTTTGTGCAGGCGCTCCGTTATTCTACTTATATTATGCTACTTTATTTGGCTATACATTTTCTTGACATTTCTGCGGTTATTTACAACACTGGTTTGCACTAGTATATCAGGAACTAACTTACATATCAGGAGGCTACATAAGTTACACATATCAAGGGAGTTACCCAAACTATACTTATCAGGAAGTTACATAAAGACTACCACTCCCCTGCTTATGGTCATGCCCTACATATATTCCTTTATTTCAATATAAATGACATTTGCTTCAAGCTTATATTCACTAGATTTTCTTTACACGAATCGCTCATTCCTCACAGTTTCAGGGACAATGGAGCTTTTCTTAGTAGCGGGAAGAGCAAGAAACCTCCACAAATTACAGCTGGGAAGGTTCTGTCTGGATGTGAGAAAAAATAATCCTCACTGAGAGGGTAGTCTTGTGCTGCAAGAGATCACCCAGAGGGAGTCTGGATTATCCCATGGCTTTGTGTTTCAAGGAGCAGCTGGTGAGGGTGGAGAGCCATCAGTGAAGGCATAGAAATGCCAGGGTGAGAGCTAGGTGGGAAAGCAAGATGGCTGTCAGCAAGCTGAAGGGAAAGAGGTGAGGCATGGGACAGTGTAGGGCAGCCTGCATAGAGATGGCCAAGGGTTCTAGCAAGACCGAGAGGTCCAAAAGGACTGAGGTCTTTGTCGTCTTGACTATAGCAGCTGTCTCTACCACCAGGGCCAGTGAGACAAAACTTTATTCTTCTCTTCTCAGAAACTGCCTTCCCAGGACCTGGGCTCAGGGTTTGGCCTTGCCTGCTTCATAAAACGAACCAAGGGTTTTCTCAGCATTACAGCCACCTGTGCAGTGCCCTTGCCTACCTGCAGTCACCGTCTCCAAGTATCTGCTCTAATGAGTCAATGAGGAGCCTTTGGCAGTAATGGGTCTCATTAAGTCCCATTAATGCTTCAAGGTATTTTGGGGTTTGCTTCTGGCTTTGACTTCTTGAGAGGTTTGTTCAGTCTTCTCCCAGTATCTGAGGTTCACGGACTGAGCCCCAAATACACCATGGGGCTCCTTAAAACACAGAAAGCCCTAACAAGTCATGCCTCTTCCTGTAACGTTCTCCACGTCTGCAAGACTCGTATAGCTAATCTGAGTTGTTTCATAGCGTGGTTAAGAAGGAAGATTTCAAAGTGCACCTAATAAAGTTATTTTTAATTTTAAAGGCTGTATTTTGTTAATTTCAGTTTAAAGAAGTGATAGAAGCATTATCCAACTGATATGGATCCTGAGTGTCAGGAGCGTCTCCTGAGGAGGTCTGGACAGGTAGGAAAAGCAGTCCCTTGAGATCTGACACTGGGTGGACAACCTTGCTCCTCACCTCCCCAGACTCCCCACCTGTCGTTGGCCACCTGGGATTTACATCACTTTCCCTTCATCAGACTTCTCTGAACTCTGGGAGCAGAATGTTAGAGCTCCATTGCACCATCTCCCACCCACTTTCCTTAGAGGACTGGCTGCACACAGGCACAGAAGGATGTTTCCCATTTGCAAGCAAAGCAAAGTAAAGCACGATCAAGTGTCTTAAGCAATAAAACACTCCTCAACCATATACTAAGTACAAGCTGCCTCTAATGAGGTCGCCTTTCTACAAGGGATGATCTTACGAGAAATGTTTTAGATAGATAGATAGATAAAGGTAGATACAATTAAAAGAGTTGGCTAAAGATACCGTTATACTACTGAAAGACAGGCAGGCTTTTAGTCCCTGAAGCTCAAAGCAGCAGTGTGGGTGGGAAGTATCTGAATGAACAAAGAGTAAGGGAAGGAGAATAATGGAAAGGGCCTTTGTCTAGACAGTCTGCTGAAAACATTACTTCAGAAATGGTCATTGTATCAGCACAGGTGAAAATATATGAAAGATTAGAATTATTAACTACAAAAGACATTAACCACTTGATCCAGTGTGGCCTGGCAGCAAAGGCAGCCAGCAGTGTCCTGACGTGTATAAAGAGGAGCCTCGCCAAAAGAGTGAGGGAAGTGGTTGTCTCCCCATGCTCATTGCTTGTTAGACCACCTGTAACCAATTATATCCAGTTTTAGGGCCCCAGTTCAGGTGTACTGATCTGGCTGGGATGGGGTTACCTTCCTTCATAGCAGCCTGTGTGGTGCTATGTTTTGCATTTGTGCCTTAAACAGTGTTGATAACACACCAGTGTTCTGGCTATTGCTGAGCAGTGTTTGCACAGTGTCAAGGCCGCCTCTGCTCCCTCCCAGTGAGTGGGCTGCAGATGGGCAAGAACAGCTGACCCCAACTGACCAAAGGGATACTCTCTAACGTACGACGTTGTGCTGAGCAATAAAAGCTGGGACAGAGGAAGAAGGAACTAGAATTTTTTTGTTACAGGAATCACTTCCTAGTTCACATGGAATCCATTGCATAGCATTAGTAAAAGGCCTTAGACCTTCATAAGCGGTGAACTTTCACCTAGCTACTGATGAAGTTCTACTGAACTCTTACTTAGTCGCGTGAGGGAAGGCCCTGAAACTGGTGTAAATTAGAAAGATAAGATAGCCACATCCATCAGCAGAGGTTGCCTCATCGAGAAACGAAAAAGAACGGCCCGCTTGGAGACAGTGAAAGGATCCAATGAGGAAAAAGGAGACCCCAGACCCAAATACTCCAACTGGACTAAACCGTCTCACAAGGGGAGGGGAGCTTAGACTGTAAGGGTATAATTGTCCAGAGAGTCTCTGGTTCAGGGTCCGTCTCCAGAGGCACTCAGCTCAAGCTGTTCTTCACCACTGTACTGCTTAATAAATTCAACTGGTATACGTCATGTCAGAGATTCTGCTTCAGGAAACCTAGGGTTGAGCCTGAGGGAAGAGAAAGCACCCAAGAGAGACTCTGTGTGTGTGTGTGTGTGTGTGTGTGTGTAGAGTCGAAAGGCGCACACGTCGGCTCACTGGAGTCTCCTGCTGCAAAGGGACTCCAGACCCAGCAGTTAAAGTCTCGGGTGGTGTGTGTGCAACTCCTTGATTGGTGTGTGAATGCTCAGGCAGCGGCTTCTCCATTAATGTTTTTTCATTCAAAGAGTCTTCTGTGTGGAGACTGGCTGGGCATCATTTTTGCTTGTGGGAGGTGGTGAGTGGTTGCCTTTGCGTTGCTTGTTATTATTATTGCTTGTTGATTTTTAAAAAATCTCTTTCTTTCACCTGCTAAGCTGTCTTTATCTTGACCCACAACTTTCCGTGCTTTATTTCTTCCTGTTCTCTCTCCTGTCCCAGTGGGGAAGGGGAGGAAAGAGTGAGCGGCTGCGTGGCTGCCGGGCTATTGGCCAGAGTCAATCCACCACATCAAGGAAGACGTTGACAACTGGGAGTGACTTCAGTGGGAGGCTGCCAAGATGCGCAGGGGCTGCAGCACTTGCCTGGGGAGCAGAAACTGAGGGAAAGGGCTGCCTTCGGCCTGGGAAAGGGAAGGTCTGGGGAACCTCATAGCAGCCAGCCAGTCCCTGCAGGGAGGTTTTCAGGAAGATGGAGCCAGTCTTGTCACCGTGGTGCTTGGCAGGACGATAATAGACGATAGTCAAATGTTGAAATAAGGAATGTTGAGGCTGGAGATAGGGACAATCTTTCTCTCCATAAGGGCATCCAAACATTGAAGCAGGTTTCCCAGAGATGTTTTCCTGTCTTTGTCCTTGGACATTTTCCAGCCCCCATGTGGCAAAGCCTTGAGCAAAGTGGTCTGACTCCGTAGCCGATTCTGCTGTGAGCATGAGGTTGGACTGGAGACCTACTGAGGTCCCATTCAGGAGAGTGGAAAACTAAATGATGCTGTGGTTCCTTCCTCTCTAGGTGTGCCCTTGATGACAGTAGGGAAAGCTGTCAGGTTCCCCGTGACCATGGAAGTAAGTCAGATGCTGGCATAGTCAGATCAGCTGAAGTTGTCTTCTCCTCCTCCAGGCAGTGTTGCTCAGATGCAGGACTGCTTCACAGGTATCCCCAAACAGCCCTGGTTATTTCCTTTGCTTCACCATTCATTCCCTTTTCATTCTTTTCCCACCTCTCAAGTCCTGCTCTTTAACCATCCTTATCCCCACCCATGCAAAAAGCCAAGGACTTTTCACTGTTTATCCAGTGGCCCTGCATTTGCTCACTTTGAACCTTCCTTTGGTGTCTCTGAGGTGGTTACTGTGGTGCTTTCTACCTCGCATTGCAACTCAACTTAACGCTAGTACTCTTTTCTTCTCTGTAGTGTCCTGCAGCTACTTAAGTTCTGATCTTGTTAGAGGCACCACGACTCAGGATGGCCGTTGGCACGCATACTTTAAAAGCTGGACTGTTGGAGGTTCAGTCCAGAGGGACCTTGGCACACCTGGGATTTGGCCAGCAGAAACCTCAAGGTTTTGAAGGAAAAGCTCAGAAACAACTCCATGCAGCAGCATGGACAGGGACCTGACTGACTAAGGGAACTGTGACAATGCCATATGAGTCAGTGGTTCTCACATTTCGAAAGGAGAGTGGAGTGTCTGGAGGAGGTCTGCCAACTTGAAGTGAAGGGCCTAAAGGATGAGCTGTGGGGAGAGTCTGAGGGAGCTGGGTGTCTGTAGCCTGCTGAAGTGGAGGCACGGGTTTACCTAGCAAGAGCCTGCACCTGCCTGGAGGGATAACGGAGCCAACCTGTTTTCTGCAGTCACCATTGATACGACAGAAGGAACAGCCACAAGCTGCCTCTTGGGAGCTTTAGGCTGAACCTCAGGAAAAATAAAATGGACTAGGAGGAGCGTTGCCATGATCTCCACCTTTGGAGCTCTTCAAGTTTCAGCGCCGCAAAGTCACGGCCAGCCTGGAGGCTGGACTAGAGACCCCCTCGCAGCAGTCTCTTTCCCAACAGGCCTGTGCCTTGCCACATGTCATATGAGAAGAGACTAAGCTGGAGGAGAGGGTCTCTACATCACAGGACAATTCAGGGTGGAAGGAGGGTCAGGAGGTCTCTAGAGTTGCACTGGCTCCAAGCAGGGCCAGCTCTGAGGTCAGACCAGCTTGCTCGCTAAATGCCAGAATCCGGAGAAAGAGTTTACACATGAACCAGGCATCTGTGCCGCCGTTACAGAAATGGAGACAAGGCCTTTGACCAGCTCCCTGAACACAGCTATTGGTACGTCATGCCCCCTGAGAACATCCATCCTCCCGGGAACATCCATCTTCTTGTCCAAAGGAGTGGGATCCTTATGCAACTATCCTGCCATATCTCCAGACCATGGGGTGCTTTACACTGTAAACAGAACTGAAGGAAAGCCTCTGACTTGGGTACGGTCAACTGAATTGCTAAAAGAGGGCAAGATGGAGGGATCTCGGAGCTTCCAGGTTCTTCCTGAAGATAGAAGGCCTCAGATATAGGAACAGAAGATAACAGTTTTGAACTAGCCTAGGCTTTAGATCATTTCACATGTGATGGCTCTGCTCCATCCTTTCAGTCATTGGCACCCAGAAACCTCATCTGCTTTTCCTTCCTCTCCTCCCAAAAGCTGATCAAGTGATGGGAAGAAAGGAAGGAGAAAGGCCCTAGGCCTCTGTGACTCACCTGGGCTCTGGCACTTGGAGGGCCACAGTGTCATCCATTGTACACCCCATAAAGAATCAAGCTGGGAAGTGACTCTTCACGTACAAGTGAACAAGGTCGATGGACAGGCAAGGCTGTGTCTGGAGACCAGTACACCTAGAGCATCGATCAAGCTGGGGCTGAAACTCAGGCCTGGTCTTCAATGGTCTCCTGGGCCCATGGACAGAGGTGTGGATGGAGGCCCCAGGTGAGGCTGATTAGGGTCCTGAAGGCCTGTGGATGCTCTCAGGGCCCTGACACTGCCCCCATGGGATCCCACCTGCCAGTGCCCTCAGTAGGCCAAGTTCTCATTCCCGCATGTGCAGGGTCTGTGCTCGGCTACTCTCCTTCCCCGCTTCTGTGCAGATCTGGGAGACCACAGTTTCATGCTGACTACAACCAAGGCTGAAACTGGTCTTCCCATCCCTGACCAACTTTTCCTCTTTTGGGAGTACAAGGTCCAGGTGAGCCTCAGACTGGGTGGCACAGTTAGAAGCTGACCCACACGCAACATCCTGTTGCATGTCCCATAGAGAACATCCACACATCTGACCTGCTCTGGTAGCAAGCAGGGCATCCTCCACTTCTCGCCTTCCCTGTTAGTCTCGCCTAAAGATGTTGTATCTCCGTCAGTCACAAAAGCTGTGGGAGCTGTCCTTTTCCATCTTGACTCTTGCTCCCCTAACGTCACAGCTTTGCGATGGCATGTTGTCCTCCTGCTGTCTGTGCTCCAGGCTGTGGGCTTTGGTGCACATTAGGCCTGTAGCACCTCAGATGTGGCACCAGGGCCAAGGGCAGATTTGTCACATGGACACCTGATACCAAAAGATTGGCCCTCTTTGTGTGGAAAGGCTTCACAGCCGATGTGTGCTGGAGTGGATGGCAGGAGGCAACATAATGATGAAGGAGGTTCTCACAACGAGAGCAAAAGCTGCAGTCCCCAAGACCAGACAGAAAACGGCCTTGGGCTGTGCAGCCCTGGCAGGAGAGGGGTTTGCTGTCCCAGGTGACTCTTGCAGCAATGCGTGGGGCCTGTGACAGAGGTGAAGCCGATCTCCAAGAAGGACAAGCTGCTGCTGAGAAAGTCCCCGGGGGAGGACAGCCTGTCATCCAGCCACACTGTGGACATCATGCTGGGGGCTGACTGGCTAGATAGCAGCTCTGCAGAGAAGTACCTTAGGGTCCTGGAGGGCAAGCAGCTGAGCATGAGCCAGCCAGGCAGCCTCGCAGCAAAGGCCAGCAGCCTCCTGGGCTGCATTAGGAAAAGCATTGCCGGCAGATGGAGGGAAGTTAACCTTCTCCTCCACTGAGCACCGGTGGGCCACATCTGGAGTGCTGTGTCCAGTGCTGGGCTCCCCAGTGCAAGAAAGTTGTTGACCTGCTAAAGCAAGGCTATCAAAGGGCCACAAAGCTGATTTAAGGGACCGCAGCATCTTCCATAGGACGGAAGGCTGAGAGGTCTGGGACTGTTAAGCCTGGAGAAAAAATTGCTCAGGAGTGTGGAGTAATAAGGCACGGACTGTGGCAGGGCTTCAGGCCAAAGACCTTTATTGTTAGCGTAGCGTGCTTTTTATACAAATACAGCCCGTTCACGCACCTAAAAGTGCTACCCGGTTGGCTATTGCTTTAAGTCCACGCGACTCTCACAGAGGCAGGATTGGTCGCCTCTGTATGTCCACGCGCTCCTTTGCTTCTTCTTAGTTGTTTACCACAGCTCCTTCTCTTCAAGGTTGAGCCCTGCAGGTGTCCGGCTGTTTACCAGCTTCTCAATGCCACAGCTCCTTCTCCTTAAGGTCGAGCCATGCAGGGTGATCCCAATATCACCCCCTTTTTGTTTATCTATAAACAAAACCTGATGGTTCATTCGCAACCCGAGGACTGTGAGGAAGATGGACCATCTGTACATTCTTCTATCGTCCTGCACCACGAACTCAGCCCAGCAGTCGGTAGGTGCCAGCTTTACATGGGCGTCCCCACGGAGGCAACGGTGGCCTTGCCGTACACCGGCCCACTGCCCTTTGGGAAATCCCGGTATTTATACATTTGCAGAGGAACGAGTTTCGACACACGTGGCCAGCGAGTGTCAGAACACGCCTTGGTTGCCACCTTTCAACACAGAGAGCCTATGGCATACGCGCCCGCTGGCCAGACGTGCTGCACGTGCCCCAGCCACCCTGTCTGTTGGTTCGTAGGCTTTGTTCACGCGGCATATTACCATAATCCAGCAGTCACATATCAACCATGCTCAAGCCAATAGCAGAATGTTATAAGGCAAACAAAATTGTGAATTGTGCTTTATATTCCTCCGTTACTGCATGTCTTCCCCATCCTCCCCTAACCTTGATCAACTTTCTTATCTCTTGGGCTGTTTTCTCTCACCCAGCATAGTATCTGTTTCTTACCCAGCCATCCATTTTCTGATATTCTAACTGCAGTTTTCTCACAGGCCAAAATTCCATCTGTTAACCCCTCCGTATGTATACGATAATTGGCGATAATTTCCATTTCTGCCGACAAGCTAACTATTGCTTTTTCTAGCTGAGATAAACGTCTGAGTCCCAAACAGGATTCCAATTGAAGTTTACAATGTATTACATTATATACATTAACCACTCTGCTAGACTTAGGCTTGCGGTCATACAAGGATACGTAGGACAGAAGGTTACACTTCATCACACGAATCAGATGAACATATTTCACATAGCTGTACTACTCCTCGTGATGGGAAAAGCGCCCGTACAAAGCTATGATAACCTTTATTATATCTCACCAAGGGATTTGTAGTTATAGAGTGCTTTGCCCTAAAAGCTTTCCATGTTCCTCTAATGATACCGCTAATTTCAGTCTGATTAATTATCTGTGTTATAAATGATTTAGTCCCAAACAGGATTCCAATTCAAATGTACAATTTATTAAGCGAATAGAGGCAAGCAAACAGCGCTGGGTGCGCCGGGAGTCTCCGCTCCACCAAGACGCACGCGGTACAGCTCCTGTTCCTGGTTTATATCCTGTCCGTTAATACATATTCATGAACAGGCGTGTCTTCTTTGGCGCATGCCCTCTTCTCCTAGGATCTTCTCGAATCTTCCTCAGCGTGATCCTGTTCGCTAATACATATTCATGAATAGGCCTGTCTGCTAATACATATTAATGAACAGGCGTGTCTTCTTCAGCGCGTGCCCTCTTCTCCTGCTAGAGTCTCCTTGAATTTTCCTCGGCGTGCCCCCAGGATGACCCCAAACCGTATGCATGCACTTTCTTTACACAATACTATGCGGTCAGTGGTCAAACTGGTTTGAGCTGATATACCAGCCAAGTAGTTTAACTTTCTCCTGTAAAATACCCCTTTTTATGGTGCAGGAGAAATCCATAAAAGTCCAGAAGGTTACACTTCATCACACGAATCAGATGAACATATTTCACAATCCCCCATCTTTTTCTTTATAGTATTGATTCGTGTTTTCGTTTCCAATTGAGTACTGCAGATATCTGCATTCCTTGTATAACCGAGTAGATTAATCTAGTAACAATTCCCCACATATCCCCAATACAACTATCCCGATTTTAGTAAGCCAATCACCACCCATAAAATCTCCCCAAAATCCTCCTAGATTGATTCCATTCCAAGTTTATCTCTCAGGAGGCCATTCGTTATACACCTGGACTCCTAGTCGCTCTCCCTAATTTATGGGTAACAGGAAAAAACTAGGTTTTATTGTTGATTACACGTACGGGCTGTACAATTAGAAAAGGTCCTCAGTTTTCCCATTTTTCTGGGGTAAACCCCAGCTGGACTTGTTCCAATATTGACTACAGTTATTTGCCGTAGTCAGAGTCAAGGAACTCACCCCAAGTAGAACTAGAAGAGGTCCGGTCAGGGCCATAGTGGTCGGCGGTCACAGCCCAAAGGGGTTGCAGCCCTTGGCAGACCCTTTTTAAGCCGCAACACCAGTTCCCCTCCGGTCTTGCCCTCTTCCTTCCTTTAAGGGGGTGCTTTCTTAGTACCCAAATTAATTGAGCACTGCTTGTGAAGGCCAGAGCTTTGCTAGATCAGTGGTTTGTCCAGACCTGAGCACTTGCCCGAGCCTGGCGATCCTCTTTATTTGCAAGGCTTTATGGCTACAGAAAACTGCCAGTTAGCCTGCAGTTCTTACAAATAAACACCACCTTCTACACCAAGGACAAATTCTAGTTCCAGCTCCTTTTTCCTGTTCTTCTTTTGCCAACAACTCCTTCCGATGATACTCGTTTGGAGTACCCATTGTTGTTTCCTATTACCCTTTCCCATTGTTTTCCAAACTTGGGGATTACTTACATGGCTCTCCATAGCTTCCCATGGCCATCGTTCACCTCGATTTGTTCCACCACAAACGTAACAATTAGTTATATTCAATGACTTAGCAATGTTTTCAGCAAGATTTACAAGTAGATTTTTAGCAACTGTGGGAATTTCATGTTTCACTCCTGTTTCTATTACAGGAGTAGCCGCAATAAAATTCCCACAGCAATTTAGTCAGATGTGACCTTCCACTCCTTCCCTGGACCTTTCACTCGTGACACATGTGTCCATCCTTTTTCAGCAGTTCTCACAGCTGTTTCTGTAGTGAATAAAACAAGGAAAGGTCCTTCCCAGAGGGGAGATAGGTTTCCTTCTTTCCATGTTTTTATCAGAATTTTATCTCCTGGTTCTAACTGATGAATTGCAAATCCTAAAGGTGGTGTTTGGGCCACCATCCCAATCTCTCTTCATTCTTTTAATCTTTTTCCAATGGTAATTATATCTTGTTGGATACTATGATCCTCAATTACATTGTTCCCCAGAGGCATTCCTTGAAAATAAGGCATGCCATAGAACATTTCATATGGCGATATTCCAGTCTCACTGTATGTTTTTGTTAAGTGCCAATGGTAAACATTTCGTCCAGGGCATTTGTGTCTCAATCATTAATTTAGCCAATTGTTGTTTTATTGTTTGATTCATTGTTTCTACCTTCCCCGAGCTTTGTGAGTGCCACAGAGTGTGGTATTCCCACTGAATACCTAATGATTGACATAATAGTTTTATTATTTTAGAAGTAAAGTGTGTGCCCTGGTCAGAATCAATGTACTGGATTATCCCATATCTAGGTATCAAATGTTCCAATAAAATTTTTACCACCATCTGTGCCATAGCTCGTGCTACAGGGTACGCTTCTACCCACTGTGTTAAATGATCTACTATTACCAATAAATATTTTATCCTCCCTACCTTAGGCAATTCAGTGAAATGGACTTGTACTTTCTCAAAAGGTCTGTAAGCTGTTTTTCTCCCTCCCGTGGCTGCTTGTCGAAACACTGTCTTATTTACCTTTTGACAAATTAAGCAACCTTGTGTAATTTGCTTTGCTATTTCAAAAATTCCAATACAACCAAATTGTTTAAGAAAATGATCACTTAACGCTTTTGTACCCCAATGTGTTTGTGCATGCAAACGTTCTAATAATCGCCTGGTGTAGGCTTTTGGCAGCATTTCTCGCCCATCGGGCAGTGCCCATTTTCCTTGTTCTAATTTAGCTCCTATTTTCTTCAATTTTGTTTGTCCTTCTGGGGTAAACTCCTTCTCTCTTTCCTCTCGTCCTTCTTTGCTGGTGTCCTCCTTTGTTTGTATGACATTAATTTTGGCAACTTTAGTCCTCAAGGCTGCTTCCTGGGCCTCTTTAGCTGCTAAGTTATTTCCTCTAGTTCGGTAATCACCAAAAGTCCCTTTTGGTGTCCCCTCACATGTACCACTGCTATCTCCTTTGGTTCTCTTAACGCCTTTAAAATTTTTACTATTAATTCTTGATGTATTAAATTCCTCCCGTGAGTATTAATCCAACCTCTTTCTTCCCAAATTTTTCCAAAAGTGTGGACCACCCCATATGCGTATTTAGAATCTGTAAATACAGTCCCGCTTCTTCCTTTTAATAATTCCAGGGCCCTACATAGGGCATACAGCTCACAAGCCTGAGCTGACCATGATGGACTCAGAGGTCCTGATTCCACAATTTCTAAGTCCTTGTTAATTATTGCATATCCCGATTTTCTCTTCCCTTCTACCACTCGGGAGGAGCCATCTATAAACAGCGCTTCTCCATTTTTCAACTCAGCATCTCTTAGATCTGGTCTCACCTTAGTCTGGGTCTCAATTACCTCTAAACAGTTATGTTGTAATTCCTCTGATGGTTCTCCAAACAAAAATTGTGCTGGACTCTGAGCAGAAGTCACCCTCAGTTCTAAGTCAGGGGAGTCTATTAGTATTGCTTCATACTTTAGGATCCGGCTGTCCGTTAACCATTTTTCCGCTTCTTGTTGTAAAACATTTCTGACATTGTGTGGGGTATACACTTTTAAAGGAGCACTAAAGGTAATCTTCCTAACTTCCTCTATTAATAATGCTGTAGCAACCAAAGCTTGGAGACAAGCAGGCCATGCTCTGCTTACTGGATCAAGTAACTTAGAACAATGCCCCATGGGTTTTTTGGATTCCTGCCCAGTCTTGAGTAAGAACTCCATATGCTGTCTGGCTTGATGTATTCACAAAGAGATAGAAAGGTTTTTCTAGATCTGGGAGGCTCAGTACAGGTGCTTGTATTAATGCCCTTTTTACTTCCTCAAATCTCTGATCATCTTCAATAAACCATTTAAGTTGGTTATTAGTTAATTTTTCATATAAGAATTTTACTTTATCACTATAATTTTCAAGCCATGGTCTACAATATCCTACTAATCCCAGTATTTGCCTAATTTCCGTTTTAGTCTGTGGGGGTCTTAAGGATAGAATCCCAGATACCCTATCAGGATCTAACTTCTTCCTTCCCTTACTCAGCCAATGTCCTAAATATTTTACTTCTTGTTCTACAAACTGTAGCTTTGATCGGGACACCTTTAATCCCTTTTCCCCTGGAAAATTTAACAATTTAATGGTGGTTTTTCGGATCCCCTCTTCAGTTTCTCCTGCTACTAATGAATCGTCCACATATTGCAATAATTTTACCTCCTTAGGTATTGTGAAATCTTGTAGAATTGTTTCTAAAGTTTGTCCAAATAGATTTGGTGACTCCGTAAACCCTTGTGGTAACACAGTCCATCTTAATTGTTGTTTTTGTCCTGTTTCGGGGTCCTCCCACTCAAAGGCAAAATAATCTCTGGATGCCTCATCCAGAGGACAGGCCCAAAAAGCATCTTTCAAATCTATTACACTATACCAAGTATGTTTGGGAGATATATGACTCAATAAAGTATAAGGATTTGCCACCACAGGGAATTTAGTGATTGTTCGCTGATTTACAGCTCTTAAGTCCTGCACCATCCTGTATGACCCGTCCGGCTTTTTTACGGGAAGAATGGGCGTGTTACGAGGTGACATACATGGTTCTAGGGTTCCTTTTTCCAAAAGTCTGTCAACTACAGGTTTT
Organism: Phaethon aethereus; assembly: GCF_964289735.1. NCBI lineage: Eukaryota > Metazoa > Chordata > Aves > Phaethontiformes > Phaethontidae > Phaethon > Phaethon aethereus. The sequence goes on along the minus strand of NW_028113842.1, from coordinate 351,816 downwards.
AATCCTTTTCGACCCTCCATAGGTATAGGGTATTGCTTGATTCTAATTGGGCGGTGCGGATCTATTATTTGAACGCTTATGGGGTTCATTTTGTCTTTCCAGTTTCCCCTTCCTTATACCACACTGAGAGGTTAATAGCTTCTTCATCCTCTTGTGTTAAAGTGTATAATTTAATCTGCAATTTGTCCCCTTGACTCTGAATGCTCAAGTTTAACTTCAAAATCAAATCCCTTCCTAATAAATTGTATTCCGCTTCAGGGAGCAAAAGTAAATCATTAAGACAAATTTTCTTTTCTGTTTCTACTTCTACATCTTTCAATATATTTACTTTAAAAGGCTCTCCTTTTGCTCCTGCTACTGACACGTAACTCTTCCCTTTTTCTATTCCTTTTGGAAGTTTTTGAATGGTTGACTTTTCGGCCCCTGTATCCACTAAAAATAAAACTTCCTCTTTATGGGGACCAATTAATAATTTTATCAAGGGCTCTGTTGATGTTGAAGTCCCCAGAAGATAGAGCCCCCAACACCCCTAATCTTCTTTGAACATCTTCTCATCTTGTTCCCGCTGACGGCAGTTCTTCTGAACATGTCCCCTCTTGTTACAGTAGTAACAGACGGGAATTGTAAATCTTCCTCGATAAGGCTGTCCCCGGGGTGTCTGCTCTATTCTTTTTTCCCTTTTCTCTCCAGGAGTCGTCTTATTTTTCTGACTTTCCCTTACTGCTGCTACAAAAATTTTTGCTTTTGCTTTTTGTTTTTCTTCGTCCCTCCTAACATAGACTTTCTGGGCTTCTCTAAGTAACTCCTCTAATCCTCTTTCTTGCCAATCCTCCAATTTTTCTAATTTCCTTCTTATATCCCCCCAGGATTTAGCTACAAATTGTGTTCTAAGGAGTGCGGTCCCAGCCACTGTATTCGGATCAATTCCAGAATACATTGGTAGGTTTTTCCTCAACCTCTCCAACCATTCTGTTGGAGATTCGTCTTTCCCTTGTTGTTCATTAAATGCTTTAGTAATGTTTTGCCCTCGGGGAACCGCTTCCCTTATTCCCTGTATGATTAACGTTCTCAAATCCCTCATATTTTGTCTTCCTGGGGGTTGTTGATGATCCCAGTGGGGATCCACATTTGGCCACTGCTGATCTCTCGGGGGTCCTGCCTGATTCTCTCTTTCCCAAATTCTCATTCCAGCTTGTCTAATCATTCCCCTTTCCTCAACAATGAATAGGATCCCTAAAATGGACTGTATTTCTTCCCAGGTATAAGTACTGGGGCCTAGGAATTGGTCCAATTTTTCAGCTACTCCGAGGGGATCATCTAATAGGGTCCCCATTTCTTTCTTGAAATTTCTTACGTCTGTGGTATTTAACGGGACTGCCACAAACCCGATGCCTCCCTGATTGCCTCCGAGGGGTACTTCTCGTAAGGGATATAGAGAAGCTCCCTCAGATACAGCAGTCCTACTTCTCGTACATGCAGCCGGAGGTCGATCTAATTCCGGTGCTGTTGGTGGTGGAGACAGGGGCAACGGTGGTACAGAGAGAGGTACTACGGCCACCGGAGGGGGAGCCGCCGCCGGAGATGGATTATTAGAACATGGAGGCGGTAGGTTATCCAGTGGCTCCCATTTATCATCTTTTTCCTTTTCACTTTTCCCCTCTTCTTCTTCCTCAAACTTTTCATCTGTTTTTAATGTAAGTATTGAGGCTGGAAAAGAACGTAAAGTTCTGTCCCATAATCCTGCATAATCACTTTCCTCCTGACTAAAAGGTTCCTTTGAATTAACATATATATTTACGGCCTGGCAGATCCAGTCTTCAAAAGATCCAAAAACGGGCCAAAAGACATGTGGTCTCAAAGGTTCTTTTGGCCATTCTACCATACAATATTGAACTAATTTTAATTTACTTTTTCCTTTTCTGGGGCCCCTATCATTCCAATTTTCAATCATTATTCCTAGTGGACTCTCCGGAGGTATTTCTAGTAATTCGCTCCCTTTCTTCTGGTCCTGGGGTCTTGATTTCGTCTGACCCATCTAGGAATTTTTACTGTGGCAATTCCTACAGCCCTTGGCTACCAGTAAGAGTGTCTTGCAGGGGGTTTAGGACCTATCACCCACCCACGAATCCTATAAGAATCGCTTCGGTCCTTCACCGGCCAAGTCCCTCGCGGGAGATTGGAACCGCGGTTAGAAGGCCTCCACAATCGCTTCGGAACTAGCTTCCGTCTCAGTCACACTCTTACACACACAGGCAACCGAATCCTACCCAACCGAACGGTATACACCTTAAATACTTACGACTCCGTCGTCTTCGTTCGGATCTTCGCGCGCAGAATTACGGGCAAAATAAACTGCTGCAGCCGGCAAGGGAGCTCATAAAAAATCAAATTCTTTGCTTGCCCCTATTCAGGTTCAGGATGGCGTTAGTCCCGACCCGACCCGATCAGGAGCCACCAAAAGGTGGGGCGCCCCTCCTAGATCAAGTCAGAATTCAGGAACCAAGACCATCCCGGACGAGCCCCCAATTGTTATAAATGATTTCGTCCCAAACACGATTCCAATTCAAATTTACAATTTATTAAGCGAATAGAGGCAAGCAAACAGCGCTGGGTGCGCCGGGAGTCTCTGCTCCACCAAGACGCACGCGGTTCAGCTCCTGTTCCTGGTTTATAACCTGTCCGTTAATACATATTCATGAACAGGCGTGTCTTCTTCGGCGCATGCCCTCTTTTCCTGCTAGAGTCTTCTCGAATCTCCCTCGGCGTGCCCCCAGGATGACCCCAAACCTTATGCATGCACTTTCTTTACACAATACTATGCGGTCAGTGGTCAAACTGGTTTGAGCTGATATACGAGCCAAGTAGTTTAACCTTCTCCTGTAAAATACCCCTTTTTATGGTGCAGGAGAAATCCATAAAAGTCCAGAAGATTACACTTCATCACACGAATCAGATGAACATATTTCACACCTCTAAGTATGGATCTGCATGTGGCCCACAATCTAGTAATGTTTCTTGCATATGGACCACCCCTGATCATAAAAGACGTTTTAAACAATGGGTGAAGAGACCCCATTATACCATGTCATTGGAACCAGACAGGCTATGGAATTGTATAAACAAGATAAATTGTTACAATATGGATGATTATCTATGGATACCGTTTGCCTCAGACCTCCATCACGCCTTAAGAAGTATATGCCTGTGCCACAATTACAGTGCTCCAATCCCTAGCTTACAGACAGCATGTCAGATAGAATCCTCTAAACACATGGCTAGTAAATGTAGGATTCCTTCCCAACATTATAAAAAACGGATGCAAGACTCATGAGCCAGTAGTAAAGAGCACAAGTACCACTCTAATGTATCCTGCACTGCTTGAGACCGTATGGGTATGTTCTAATGAAGAGATATCAGATTACAGTCAACCCTATTGGGATGGGTTAGAATGCACTTTAGGAATTCCACAAGTTTATCTCCCATAATAGCTTTTAATCATACTCAGGAGTCATTCACTGTAGTCATTCATGAAACCAAGAGGGTACAGAACAAAGAGAAATGTATTGCCCTCCGTGTCACGGCCAAGCTATTATACAGCAGGGATGAGAGTAAGCTTAGCAATGGGATTGTTTTGGACTTCTTCGGCTGTGATAATTGAAAATTGATTATATCTAGAAAATCTACCATGGCAAGGAGAGACTCTAGCTAATTGTATGCAGCCAGCCAGCAAGGCTAAGCAACACCCAGCTTGTACCCACGAGCAGCCTCACAGATGACTTTAGAAAATCAATTAGCATTGAATATGGTACTACTAAAGGAGAACAGCGTTTGTGGATGGCTGAATAACACCTATCCTGGCAAAACCTGCTGTCAATTCCAAATGTGTCCGCTACTCTGCATCAAGCTAGAGATGAAATGCAAAAAACTGTGGACCAAACCCATGAGCTCAATGAGAAGATGAAACCAAGCAACTGGCAATGAACGAGGTGGATTTAAAATATTTTCAGTTGGCTCAGATTAAAAGTTAGTGGATGGGATCATAGTCTAACCCAGTATGTATTAATGTTTATCATAATGATTGTTATTGTCCGTATTTGATTGTCACGTGTGAAATCTATGATAACTAGAGCTGTAACCATGCGTGTTAAGAGGATTCACATCTATGATCCTGAATACATCCCTTTAATACCATCCCCTATTATAAATTGCGACGAGCGAGGGAAGGCAAGCAGTCGACTCAATATGAGTGATAAGGCAAGCTTCAACTTTATTGCAAAACCTTACACATATTTATACACTAAGTTCTACCTTATGCATACTTGTCTTACAATCATTGGCTTAGCCCTAAAGATTGCATTATCATACTCCTCCTACTTGCGGTTACTGCTACGTGGTCCGGGTTCCATCCTGTTTTTCTTATACAGTGCTGCTTCTTAGCTGTTTACCACAGCTCCTTCTCCTCAAGGCCGAGCCCTGCAGATGTCCAGCTGTTTACCAGCTTCCCAATGCCACAGCTCCCTCTTCTCAAGGCCGAGCCGTGCAGATATCTAGCTGTTTACCAGCTTCTCAATGCTGCAGCTCCTTCTCCTTAAGGTCGAGCCGTGCAGAGTGATCCCAACAATAAATTACCAACCAACAAGAGAGGATGAAAACACAGGAAGGAGAGATGAATGCCTCGACCCACCTAAATACAAATTACACAATGTTCCTCTTAGTGAGTTGTGACTAAGGTCACAGGGTGGATAATGTGGGAAACCACTGTGGGTCTGTAGGGAGTAGCAGGGTTTGACTGGAGCAACACGCTCCTCTTCAAAAGCAACCCTGATGGGTTGCAGTCAGACAGTCTCATAACTGACTATTGTTGAGTGATGTCTGGGATGAGGCGAAAGCCTTGCAGCCTGATGTTCTACGGCAAGGCCACAAAGACCTCCATCAAACGTAAGTAAGCTGACCATTATTAATAACTGAAATTCTTATTAAATATTCATTCCTATTGATCGATGCTATTTGAGTTATATAGTATCTATCGGTCTACAACAAATAAATGAATAAAAAATTAATGAACTGATTAAGTTTTTATTAATCAAATTAGTCTAAATCAATCATTAATAATTACTTATTAATAACAGTCGTTACCTATTAAGATCGATTATTTTATTTATTAGTATTTTGTGGTACTGCATTAACACTACTGTCCTCCAGTTACTTATCATGTATTTTTTTTTTCTTTATCATCACTCTGATTTACTGTTGTAATTATCTACTATCAATTCATCATTATTAATTATCATTAATTACACGTGCTACACGACGGCTCTGTTCCTCACCTAGAACTTGTTATCAGTAAAGTAGTTCCTTATTAACGTGATCTTAATCCACTGGATGTTAATTCCAGTAAATATTAATCTGTATTGCTCTATCGCTAATCATTACTTCGTATATTAATTACCGGTTAATGAATTATTTATTACATTCATTAACCATAGGTCGGTGTATGTTAATCCATCAAGAATTAGCAGAGAGTGCCAGATCAGCATTTGTCCTAAACCTGCTCTCCCCACTCCCTCCTCCCAAACCGCCCGCCTGCCCTCACCCCGGAGAGTTCTGTGTCAAGACACCCACACGCACCCTGCACACCCCCCGTTTCTTTTTGATTGTCATTTTTTTAGCTATTTATTTATCTAGCCTCCCTCCCCCTTACCTTTTCTTACTCTTCTCTCTCACCACCGGGGACCGGGGACCGGGGACCAGGCAGAGGCGGCGGTGCCCAGCCCCAGCCGCCCGCCCTCCCCACCCCACCGCAGCGAGCCCCATTGCTACAAGGCCGCCAGAAGTTAATCTGCTTATGTGTAAACGTGGTGGCAGCTGAGGTATGTTTAAGAATACTGGTAAGTGTTGCTAGAAACCTACAAATATTTTCCGGGTGTTAACCGCGGGGTGCCAGCTTTGTGGGCCTACCACCCAGCACCCAGCTCTGCGCAGGTCTGGAATAAACCGGTATCTCGTCTCGGTGTGTGAGACTGGCCTATCGCACGCCGGGAAACGAAACCGCCTTTTCGGACACCACCATCAGCAAAGCAGCGACCCCGCTTTGCCTGAGGCTGCTGGGCCTGTCCTCTGGGCGCTGCTCACCACTGGAACGCATCCCGCTGGCGACGGACACGCCGACGGCCGCTAGCGAGAGGCGCGGCCCACCTCTCCGGCAGCCGGAGCCCGGCCTCGGGGACGCAGGTCTCTGCCCAGGCCGAGGCACGGGGCTGCTGCTTTCCCAGGGACGGCTTCAACCGGGAGCCGAGCCGAGCACATCGCCCGCAGGCGGACACCGAGGCGGGCCACAGCGCAGGCTGTAGCAGAGAAGGCGGCGTTGTCCACAGCGTTACCAGACTTTTTCGTTTCTTACTGCGTGCACACCCGCCACACACGCTCCCAAACCGGCCCCGGCACGAACCCCTCGCCCGCGGCCACACGCACACACGGAGACACCCCCCCTCCCCCTTCCGCCAGCAGTTTTGCCGGCCCGGGGAAGGAAGGAAGGCGGGAGACTTTAGGACCCCGCGGCGTCCCTGCCGCACCCGTGCCCCCCTCCCGCCTTTCGTCCTCAGTCCGTCGGTCGGCCAGTCCGTCGGTCAGTCACCCTGCTGAAGGTATGCGAGGCACAAAGCGGGGGTATTGTTTAGGCTCTGTCAGGAGTCAACGAGGCGCAAGCCTGAGGGAAGGAACAAGGCAACCGCAAAGGGAACGCAACTGCCGACCTTTGAGTGAACTATCGTAAGTAACATCTAATTAACATCGACTCGGCATAGCACAAGCCTGCCCTCCGGTAGGGGAAGACCCCTACCCACAGAAGCCCCTTCCTCACGGGGCACGCGCAGTAAAAAAGGAGGACGCTGTCGCCGTGGAGACGAGGCTTGCGGGAACCAACAGGCGCAAGGGCGCCTGCGCCAGCTCTCAAAAAAATAACGGTGACTTGTTGCTCGGAGCGTAGAAATATTTTCCCTGCGTTAACCGAGGCGCGCCAGCTTTGTGGGCCTAACACCGGCACCCAGCTCGGCGCAGGGGCGGAAGAAAAGCCGCCGTCTCGACTCCGTGTGTTTCCCGGCGCTCTGCGCACCGGGTGACGGAACCCGCGTTTGGCACAACAGCCCCGCTGCGCGCGGGCCGCCGCCGCCGCGCGGTGAAAACCAACGAACGCGAACGGCGGGGGAGGTGAAAAACGAAAAGAGAAAAAAACCCCCCAACCCAACCGACCCAAACAGAAACCTCCGAAAAGCGCCGCCATCCCCCCTCCCCCAGCCAGCCTCTGCGCCAGGCTCCCTCCCCCGCCGCCGGGGGGGCCGGTTGCCGGGCAGCGGGGCACGCGCGGCTGCAGCCCCCCTTGCCCCCCGCTGCTCCGGGGCGCCGGAGAGTCTCCGGCCGGGGGGGGCCGCACCCACCGGCCTGCGGGTCCGGAGCTGCAGCGCAGGGAGGGGGAGCTCGCGCGCGCGGTGGGGGGGTGGCTGAGTGAGTCTGAGCGCGCGTGTGTCGCGGGGGGGGGCGGTGTCTGCAGGATCGCGGGCGCAGACCTTAATATATTTATTTTTAACAACGGCTTGTTTAGCCTGGGGAAGTGGAGGGTCAGGGCACTGCAGTAGCTGCAGCCTGCAGCTGCTTGAAGAATGGTTTTGTGATAAATGATTTAGTCCCAAACAGGATTCCAATTTAAGTTTTCAATTTATTAAACAAATAGAGGCAAGCAAACAGCGCTGGGTGCGCCGGGAGTCTCCGCTCCACCAAGATGCACACCTTCACTTCTTACAGTTCCTTCCTTTATACTTCTCTAGGCTTCGTTTCTTGCCTTTCTCCGCCTTTTTCTTGGAAGATGACTCTTTCTTTAAGTACGTCACCACTTCCCCGGTCTGCGCATGCTTCATCTTTTTCTAGGTGGTCGTCCGGTGGTCGTTGGGAGGAAGATGCTCCTCTTCGTCAGTGCACCCTACATGACCTCTCTGTTTGTGCAGGCGCTCCGTTATTCCACTTATATTATGCTACCTTATTTGGCTATACATTTTCTTGACATTTCTGCGGTTATTTACAACACTGGTTTGCACTAGTATATCAGGAACTAACTTACATATCAGGAGGCTACATAAGCTACACATATCAAGGGAGTTACCCAAACTACACTTATCAGGAAGTTACATAAAGACTGCCACTCCCCTGTTTATGGTCATGCCCTACATATATTCCTTTATTTCAATATAAATGACATTTGCTTCAAGCTTATATTCACTAGATTTTCTTTACACGAATCGCTCGTTCCTCACAATCCCCCGTTTTCTTTTTCACCACTGTGATTCGTGTAAAATTTATTTAAAGTTTGTTTGATGGGTATTAACTCGGGTTCCTCTATATGTTTTACCAACATTAAAACATGTTTTCTCTCACTCTGTGTTGGTTCTATTGGAGTGGCTGTAAATTTCATTCCATTAATGGCAGAAGCTACAGCTTGTGAAAGACAAGGAATTAGACATGGTATTATTAACATACCTCCAAACAATCCTAACAAAACGATAATGATTTTTGTTACCCAGTTTCCTGAGAATAAATTTTCCCACGTTGTCCATAGTCCTTGGACATTTATTCCATTCCACGTTTGGACTGGCACATGGGCTACTTTTTTCATTTCTCTTACTAATTCATTGATGGCTTTTCCTTCATCATTTATCTCTAAACAACAATTTGTGAGATTAAATTTTCCACAGACTCCTCCTTCCTGTGCTAGTAAATAGTCTAGTGCGAGTCTATTTTGATATAGGGCTGTACGCATTTTAGTATTTTGTTTAGCCACCAATCCTAGAGCATTACCCGTTTTATTTACAATTATTTCTACTACAGCTTGCAACCTGATTATTCTATTCAACATATAAATGGGGGTCCTATATCCCCAGGACCCATCTTCTGCCCATGTCGCTGGGTCATAATATGCTATTATTCTTTCAGGTGGCCACTCATTATCTTTCCATTTTCCTATTTGTAGCTCTCTTTTTCCCCTTCGGTTGTGAGTTTCTAATGCGTCTGTATATACCAGTACCCCTAGGCGTTCTCCTCGGTTTATAGGTAATAAGAGAAAGCTTGGCCGTATAGTTCCTAACACGCACGCTCCGGTCCAATTTTTTGGTAATCGGGTATATGCAAATTTTCCACAGATCCAATATTGCCCTTCTGGACTTGACCACCCTTTATCAATAGTGGTTCCGTTGGTCCAATTCGCATGATTTTTACTTATTTCTTGGGCAGTGCCCCATTTATCCTACTTTTGGTAAGTACTATTCCAGTTATATCCCCCTTCACATACTAAATATCCGACTGGTTTACTCCCAGCGTCATTTTGCCAACAGCTTCTTCTTATTATGCTGGTTTGTAATATCCATTGTTGTTTCCTGACCTGAGTTGATATGTTCTAAACATTAGGGTCTGGTATGTTGCTCTCTTGGGCCTCCCAGGGCCAATTCTCTCCTGATTAGTTCCACCACATACATAACAATTAGTTACATTTAGTGACTTAGCAATGTTCTCAGCAAGATTTACAAATAGATTTTTAGCCACTGTGGGAATTTCATATTTCGTTCCTGTTTCCATTTCATGACAAAATGACTTAAATAACAGTCTATGCTGCACCGATTCTCTTTTCTTTCATTTCAATATTAATAACTACACCTGGGTCTTCTCCAGGTCCATATATCTTAAGTCCAATTTTGGTTATTTTTTTCTGTTTCCAAATTTCTAAATTTATAAGGGTTAAATTTACTAAATTACAGGTACAGGTTGTACAATTATGGTCTGTTTGTACCCTTGTGATTGAAGCTTGTAAATCCCCACATTGGCTGTCATATCCCCAGCTTGCAGTATCCTAACATACACAAGACCATCCCCTTCTTCCACATAGGTGTGCTGACTGATATCTCACCGTTTGACTAGGTACATAATCAGGATTTATCTGACATTGACGTCCACCTCCACCTGGGCAAATATATTTTGGTTGATTACTATAGTATCATCTCCACTCTACACTCCCACAATTAATATCCAGATCATCATCTATAATATCGCATGCATCAAAAATTACCGATACTGATGTGCTCAAATTGGCCATATCCTTACTTATTCCAATTAATCTTCCTACTTCCGAATTTGTTTTCATTTCTACCCACTATTGATAAAGAAGTTCCTTTGGATCGTAACAAACAGTATCATTTTCCACCGAGCATTTCTTATATTGTGTTCCATTGTATATACAACTCCCGTTCTGTTTCCCTTTGCACTCGTAATAGGTGTGGTACATTAATGTTTTATTACTTACTCGTCCGTGCTGGGCGGTTCTTATGCACTCGGTGCAATTTTGATTACCTGTCACCAGGTTGGTGAGTCCGAGTAAAATCAGGAGAGGTCCGGTAAGGGATCTCATGGTCGGAGGCATCAGCTACAAGGGGTGCTCGTCCTTGACTGGCCTTACTTGGTCGCGACTGAGAATCCCCACCCGGTCTTGCCCTCTCCCCCTTCTCAAGCGGACTTCTTTATTTCGATGACAGTAATAAATCTTACCCACCAGAAATCTCCTATAGGAGTAGTCTGTCCACACTGAATGCAGAGGAAACTTCAGCTTTGAATTTGAAAACGTCCCTGTTAGCCTCTGTGGGAAATGATATATTTGTTACACAGGTTACACCTAACCCTCAATAATCATACAACATGGTTTACAGAGTGGACATAAACTTAGTCCTGCCCGATAATTGCTTAATGCTATAGTCTTTAATTCGTGATCATTTCTCATACGTTCATTCCCTTTTTAATGTTATTTTTGTGGTTCCAGGTTGTAAAATAACTTTCCAGTCTTTCATGGGTCCTTTTACTCGAGTCGCGTGTGTCCACCCCTTTTCCGCGGTCCGGATGGCAGTATCTGTAGTTAACAATACAACAAAGGGTCCTTCCCATGAAGGAACTAAAGTTTCTTTCTTCCAAGTTTTGATCAGTACCTTATCCCCTGGTTTGAATTGATGGATTGCAAACCCCAAAGGTAGGGTTTGTGCCATTATTCCTATATCTCTTAGTTCTTTCAACCTTTCTCCTAAAATGATAACATATTTCCGAATATTATAATCTTCCACTACATTGTTTCCCTCGGAGATAGGGCATGCCGTATAAAACCTAATATGGCGATAATCCAGTCTCACTGTGCGGTTTGATCCTTATGTTAAGAAGGGCTAGCGGTAAACATTTAGTCCATGGCATCTGTGTTTCAACCATTAGCTTCGCTAGCTCTTGCTTTATTGTTTGGTTTATTCTTTCTATTACTCCCAAACTTTGAGGATGCCATGGGGTATGATATTCCCATTTAATACCTAATGATTGGCACAAGGATTTTATAATTTTAGAAGTAAAGCGAGTGCCTTGATCAGAATCAATATATTGTATTATCCCATACCTGGGGATTAGGTGTTCTAGTAAAATTTTATCACCGTCTGAGCTGTCGCTCTTGCTACAGGATAGGCTTCGACCCATCGTGTTAAATGGTCTACTATAACTAACAAATATTTCAATCTTCCTATTCTTGGTAATTTGGTAAAGTCGACTTGAATCCTTTCAAACGGTCTATAAGCTAGTTTTCTTCCTCCCATGGCCACTTGTTGAAACACGGCCTTATTTGCCCTTTGACAAGTTAAACACCCTTGTGTAATTTGCCTTGCTATTTCAAAAAATTCCAATACAGCCAAACTGTTTAAGGAAATGATCACTTAACACTTTTGTACCCCAATGTGTTTGCGCGTGTAAGCGTTCTAATACCTGCCTAGCGTAAGCTTTTGGCAACATCTCTCGCTCATCAGGTAATGTCCATTTCCCTTGTTCCACTCTAGCTCCTATTTTCTCTAATTTTGCTTGTTCCTCCAGCGTAAACTTTTTCTCCTTTTCCTCTTATCCTCTTCCACTAGTGTCCTCCCTTGTTTGTGTATGATTAATTTTAACAGTTTCAATCCTCAAGGCTGCTTCCTGAGCCTCCTTATCTGCTAAATTATTTCCTCTAATTCGATAATCTAATCCCTTTTGGTGTCCCCTCACATGCACCACGGCTATTTCCTTTGGTTCTCTTAACACTTTTAAAATTTTACTATCAACTCCTGATGTATTAAGTTCTTTCCTTGAGTGTTAATCAGGCCTCTTTCCTCCCAAATTTTTCCAAAAGTATGGACTACTCCATATGCATATTTGGAATCTGTGAATATGGTCCCTCTTCTTTCTTTTAATAATTCCAGGGCCCTACATAAGGCATAAAGCTCACAAGCCTGAGCTGACCATGATGGACTCAGAGGTCCTGATTCCACAAGTTCTAAGTCCTTGTCAATTTTTGCATATCCTGATTTTCTCTTCCCTTCTATTACTTGGGAGGATCCATCTACAAACAATTTTTCTCCTCCCTCTAATTCAATATCTCTAAGATTGAGCCTTACTTTTGTCTGGGATTCTATAACTTCTAAACAATTGTGTTATAGCACTACTGCTTCTGAGGGTTCCCCAAACCGGAACTGAGCGGGGCTCTGGGCAGAGGTGACTCCTAATTCCAAATTAGGTGAATCTATCAAGATGGTTTCATATTTCAAAAGTCTACTATCTGTCAACCATTTCTCTGTCCTCTGTTGGAGGACATTCCTAACATTATGTGGCGTATATACCTTTAGAGGTACACTAAAGGTAATTTTCCTAGCTTCCTCTATCAATAATGCCATAGCAACTAGGGCTTGGAGACATGCTGGCCACCCCCTGCTCACCGAATCTAACAATTTGGATAAATATCCCACCAGTGTGTGTGGGTTTTTTGGGGGTTTTTTTTGTTTGTTTTTGTTTTGTTTTGTTTGTTTTTTTGTTTTTTTTTGGTTTTTTTTTTTCCATTCCCTTTTTAGTCTGTGGAGGTCTTAGGATTAAAATACCAGAAACCTGGTCAGGATCTGATTTCTTTTTTTTTCCTTTGCTTAACCAATGTCCCAAATATTTTACTTCTTGCTCTATAAATTGTAATTTCGAGCAGGACACTTTTAATCCCTTTTTCTCTAAAAAATTTAACAATCTAATGGTGGCTTTTCGGGTCTCCTCTTCAGTTTCTCCTGCTACCAGTAAATCATTCACATATTGTAATAATTTTTCCCTCCTCGTGTACTGTAAAACCTTGTAAGATTTTCTTTAAGGTCTGTCCAAACAAATTTGGTGACTCCGTAAACCCTTGTGGTAGCACAGTCCACCTTAATTGTTGTTTTTCGTCCTGTTTTGGGGTCTTCCCATTCAAAGGTAAAATAATCTCTGAACCCCTTATCCAAAAGACAGGCCCAAAAGGCATCTTTCAAATCTATTACACTATACCAAATATGTTTAGGAGACAGGTGACTCAATAAAGTATAAGGATTTGCCACGACAGGGAATTTGGTGATTGTTCGCCGATTCACAGCTCTCAAATCCTGTACCATCCTATATGTACCATCTGATTTCTTTACAGGGAGTATCGGGGTATTGTGGGGTGACATACATGGTTCCAAAGTCCCATTTTTTAGTAATTTATCCACAATAGGTTTTAGACCTCTCCGGCCTTCTATAGATATAGGATATTGTTTAATTCTAATTGGCTTATGAGGGTCTGTTATTTGTACCTTGATGGGTTCCATATCTAATCTCCCAACATCTCCTTCCTTATACCATACTTGGGGGTCAATTTTTTCCTCATCAAGTTGGGTTAAGGTACATAAGTTAATATATAACCGATCTCCTTGGTTCTGAATAGTTAGGTTTAGTTTTAAAATCAAGTCCCTCCCTAATAGGTTATATTCTGCTTCTGGTAATAAAAGTAAATCATTTAAACAAATTTTTGTCTCTGTCTCAATCTCTACTTCTTCTAAGATGGGGACTTTGAAGGGTTCTCCTTTTGCACCTGTTACTGACATCTGGGCTTTTCCTTTTCCTACCCCTTTTGGGAGTTTCTGAATCGTTGACCTTTCAGCTCCAGTATCTACTAAAAATAAAAATTCTTCTTTTTGGGGACCTACTAATAGTTTTATCAAGGGCTCTGTTGATGTTGAGGTCCCCAGAAGATACAGCCCCTAACACCCCTAATCCTCTTTGAACATTTTCTCATCCCATTCCCGTTTACGGCAGGTTTTCTGAACACGTCCCTTTTTGTTACAATAGTAACAGATGGGAATTGTGGGTCTGTCTTGATGAGATTGTCCCTGGGGTGGCTGTTCTGGTCTCTTATCTTTTTTTCTCTCCCAGCTGAGTCTTACTCCTCTGACTTTCCCTCACTGCTGCTACAAAAATTCTTGCCTCTGCTTCTTGTTTTTCTTCGTCCCTCCTGACATAAACCTTTTGAGCTTCTCTTAGTAATTCTTCCAACCCTCTCTCTTGCCAATCCTCTATCTCCACCCAGAGGTACTTCCCGTAAAGGATACAAAGACGCTCTGGGTGCTCAGTTTGGGATCCTCCCCTTAGAGTTGAATTCGACCCCGGGGCCGTAGGGGAAGTCGTCAGATTTGGTGACGGTATTTGACGGGTAGCTGGATTATACGGGGGAGGTAAGTGATCTAGGGGGTCCCAATCCTTCTTTTCCTTTTCCATGTGTTGCTCCCCTACGGTCTTATTTTTCCCTACTCCTGTTTTAAGATGAAAAATGCCCACACAGGCCTTTATCCATAAACTAGCATACTCGCTCTCCTCTTGGCAAAACGGTTCCTTAGAATTTACATACAGGTTTAGCGCCTGACAAACCCAATCCTCAAATGACCCAAATACAGGCCAAAAAAAACGTGGGGTCTCAAGGGGTTCTTTGGCCATTTTACCATACAATATTAACTAATTTCTCTTTTGTCTTCCCTTTTCCAGGGCCCTTATTATTCCAATGTTTTAACATTATTCCTAATGGAATCTCCGGAGGTATTTTTAGTAATTCGCTCCCTTTCTTCTGGTCCTGGGTTCTCGATTTCGTCTGACCCATCTAGGAATTTTTACTGTGGCAATTCCTACAGCCCTTGGTTACCAAGCAGAGTGTCTTGCAGGGGGTTTCAAACTTGTCACTCACCTATGGATCCTATAAAAATCGCTTCGGTCCTTTACCGGCCAAGTCCCTCGCGGGAGATTGGAACCGCGGTTAGAAGACCTCCACAATCGCTTCGGAACGAGGTTCCGTCTCAGTCACACTCTTACACACACAGGCAACCGAATCCCACCCAACCGAACGGTATACACCTTAAATACTTACAACCCCGTCGTCTTCGTTCGGATCTTCGCGCGCAGAATTACGGGCAAAATAAACTGCTGCAGCCGGCAAGGGAGCTCATAAAAAATCAAATTCTTTGCTTGCCCCTATTTGGGTTCAGGATGGTGTTAGTCCCGACCCGACCCGATCAGGAGCCACCAAATGGTGGGGCGCCCCTCCTAGATCAAGTCAGTATTCAGGAACCAAGACCATCCCGGACGAGTCCCCAGTTGTGATAAATGATTTAGTCCCAAACAGGATTCCAATTTAAGTTTTCAATTTATTAAACAAATAGAGGCAAGCAAACAGCGCTGGGTGCGCCGGGAGTCTCCGCTCCACCAAGACGCACACCTTCACTTCTTACAATTCCTTCCTTTATACTTCTCTAGGCTTCGTTTCTTGCCTTTCTCCGCCTTTTTCTTGGAAGATGACTCTTTCTTTAAGTACGTCACCACTTCCCCGGTCTGCGCATGCTTCATCTTTTTCTAGGTGGTCGTCCGGTGGTCGTTGGGAGGAAGATGCTCCTCTTCGTCAGTGCACTCTACATGACCTCTCTGTTTGTGCAGGCGCTCCGTTATTCTACTTATATTATGCTACCTTATTTGGCTATACATTTTCTTGACATTTCTGCGGTTATTTACAACACTGGTTTGCACTAGTATATCAGGAACTAACTTACATATCAGGAGGCTACATAAGTTACACATATCAAGGGAGTTACCCAAACTATACTTATCAGGAAGTTACATAAAGACTACCACTCCCCTGTTTATGGTCATGCCCTACATATATTCCTTTATTTCAATATAAATGACATTTGCTTCAAGCTTATATTCACTAGATTTTCTTTACACGAATCGCTCATTCCTCACAGTTTCAGGGACAATGGAGCTTTTCTTAGTAGCGGGAAGAGCAAGAAACCTTCACAAATTACAGCTGGGAAGGTTCTGTCTGGATGTGAGAAAAAATAATCCTCACTGAGAGGGTAGTCTTGTGCTGCAAGAGATCACCCAGAGGGAGTCTGGATTATCCCATGGCTTTGTGTTTCAAGGAGCAGCTGGTGAGGGTGGAGAGCCATCAGTGAAGGCATAGAAATGCCAGGGTGAGAGCTAGGTGGGAAAGCAAGATGGCTGTCAGCAAGCTGAAGGGAAAGAGGTGAGGCATGGGACAGTGTAGGGCAGCCTGCATAGAGATGGCCAAGGGTTCTAGCAAGACCGAGAGGTCCAAAAGGACTGAGGTCTTTGTCGTCTTGACTATAGCAGCTGTCTCTACCACCAGGGCCAGTGAGACAAAACTTTATTCTTCTCTTCTCAGAAACTGCCTTCCCAGGACCTGGGCTCAGGGTTTGGCCTTGCCTGCTTCATAAAACGAACCAAGGGTTTTCTCAGCATTACAGCCACCTGTGCAGTGCCCTTGCCTACCTGCAGTCACCGTCTCCAAGTATCTGCTCTAATGAGTCAATGAGGAGCCTTTGGCAGTAATGGGTCTCATTAAGTCCCATTAATGCTTCAAGGTATTTTGGGGTTTGCTTCTGGCTTTGACTTCTTGAGAGGTTTGTTCAGTCTTCTCCCAGTATCTGAGGTTCACGGACTGAGCCCCAAATACACCATGGGGCTCCTTAAAACACAGAAAGCCCTAACAAGTCATGCCTCTTCCTGTAACGTTCTCCACGTCTGCAAGACTCGTATAGCTAATCTGAGTTGTTTCATAGCGTGGTTAAGAAGGAAGATTTCAAAGTGCACCTAATAAAGTTATTTTTAATTTTAAAGACTGTATTTTGTTAATTTCAGTTTAAAGAAGTGATAGAAGCATTATCCAACTGATATGGATCCTGAGTGTCAGGAGCGTCTCCTGAGGAGGTCTGGACAGGTAGGAAAAGCAGTCCCTTGAGATCTGACACTGGGTGGACAACCTTGCTCCTCACCTCCCCAGACTCCCCACCTGTCGTTGGCCACCTGGGATTTACATCACTTTCCCTTCATCAGACTTCTCTGAACTCTGGGAGCAGAATGTTAGAGCTCCATTGCACCATCTCCCACCCACTTTCCTTAGAGGACTGGCTGCACACAGGCACAGAAGGATGTTTCCCATTTGCAAGCAAAGCAAAGTAAAGCACGATCAAGTGTCTTAAGCAATAAAACACTCCTCAACCATATACTAAGTACAAGCTGCCTCTAATGAGGTCGCCTTTCTACAAGGGATGATCTTACGAGAAATGTTTTAGATAGATAGATAGATAAAGGTAGATACAATTAAAAGAGTTGGCTAAAGATACCGTTATACTACTGAAAGACAGGCAGGCTTTTAGTCCCTGAAGCTCAAAGCAGCAGTGTGGGTGGGAAGTATCTGAATGAACAAAGAGTAAGGGAAGGAGAATAATGGAAAGGGCCTTTGTCTAGACAGTCTGCTGAAAACATTACTTCAGAAATGGTCATTGTATCAGCACAGGTGAAAATATATGAAAGATTAGAATTATTAACTACAAAAGACATTAACCACTTGATCCAGTGTGGCCTGGCAGCAAAGGCAGCCAGCAGTGTCCTGAAGTGTATAAAGAGGAGCCTCGCCAAAAGAGTGAGGGAAGTGGTTGTCTCCCCATGCTCATTGCTTGTTAGACCACCTGTAACCAATTATATCCAGTTTTAGGGCCCCAGTTCAGGTGTACTGATCTGGCTGGGATGGGGTTACCTTCCTTCATAGCAGCCTGTGTGGTGCTATGTTTTGCATTTGTGCCTTAAACAGTGTTGATAACACACCAGTGTTCTGGCTATTGCTGAGCAGTGTTTGCACTGTGTCAAGGCCTTCTCTGCTCCCTCCCAGTGAGTAGGCTGCAGATGGGCAAGAACAGCTGACCCCAACTGACCAAAGGGATATTCTCTAACGTACGACGTTGTGCTGAGCAATAAAAGCTGGGACAGAGGAAGAAGGAACTAGAATTTTTTTGTTACAGGAATCACTTCCTAGTTCACATGGAATCCCTTGCATAGCATTAGTAAAAGGCCTTAGACCTTCATAAGCGGTGAACTTCCACCTAGCTACTGATGAAGTTCTACTGAACTCTTACTTAGTCACGTGAGGGAAGGCCCTGAAACTGGTGTAAATTAGAAAGATAAGATAGCCACATCCATCAGCAGAGGTTGCCTCATCGAGAAAAGAAAAAGAACGGCCCGCTTGGAGACAGTGAAAGGATCCAATGAGGAAAAAGGAGACCCCAGACCCAAATACTCCAACTGGACTAAACCGTCTCACAAGGGGAGGGGAGCTTAGACTGTAAGGGTATAATTGTCCAGAGAGTCTCTGGTTCGGGGTCCGTCTCCAGAGGCACTCAGCTCAAGCTGTTCTTCACCACTGTACCGCTTAATAAATTCAACTGGTATACGTCATGTCAGAGATTCTGCTTCAGGAAACCTAGGGTTGAGCCTGAGGGAAGAGAAAGCACCCAAGAGAGACTCCTTGATTGGTGTGTGAATGCTCAGGCAGCGGCTTCTCCATTAACGTTTTTTCATTCAAAGAGTCTTCTGTGTGGAGACTGGCTGGGCATCATTTTTGCTTGTGGGAGGTGGTGAGTGGTTGCCTTTGCGTTGCTTATTATTATTATTGGTTGTTGATTTTTTAAAAATCTCTTTCTTTCACCTGCTAAGCTGTCTTTATCTTGACCCACAACTTTCCGTGCTTTATTTCTTCCTGTTCTCTCTCCTGTCCCAGTGGGGAAGGGGAGGAAAGAGTGAGCGGCTGCGTGTCTGCCGGGCTATTGGCCAGAGTCAATCCACCACATCAAGGAAGACGTTGACAACTGGGAGTGACTTCAGTGGGAGGCTGCCAAGATGCGCAGGGGCTGCAGCACTTGCCTGGGGAGCAGAAACTGAGGGAAAGGGCTGCCTTCGGCCTGGGAAAGGGAAGGTCTGGGGAACCTCATAGCAGCCAGCCAGTCCCTGCAGGGAGGTTTTCAGGAAGATGGAGCCAGTCTTGTCACCGTGGTGCTTGGCAGGACGATAATAGACGATAGTCAAATGTTGAAATAAGGAATGTTGAGGCTGGAGATAGGGACAATCTTTCTCTCCATAAGGGCATCCAAACATTGAAGCAGGTTTCCCAGAGATGTTTTCCTGTCTTTGTCCTTGGACATTTTCCAGCCCCCATGTGGCAAAGCCTTGAGCAAAGTGGTCTGACTCCGTAGCCGATTCTGCTGTGAGCATGAGGTTGGACTGGAGACCTACTGAGGTCCCATTCAGGAGAGTGGAAA
Organism: Phaethon aethereus; assembly: GCF_964289735.1. Lineage (NCBI taxonomy): Eukaryota > Metazoa > Chordata > Aves > Phaethontiformes > Phaethontidae > Phaethon > Phaethon aethereus. Next base: position 332,305 of record NW_028113842.1, on the reverse strand, counting down.
ACTAAATGATGCTGTGGTTCCTTCCTCTCTAGGTGTGCCCTTGATGACAGTAGGGAAAGCTGTCAGGTTCCCCGTGACCATGGAAGTAAGTCAGATGCTGGCATAGTCAGATCAGCTGAAGTTGTCTTCTCCTCCTCCAGGCAGTGTTGCTCAGATGCAGGACTGCTTCACAGGTATCCCCAAACAGCCCTGGTTATTTCCTTTGCTTCACCGTTCATTCCCTTTTCATTCTTTTCCCACCTCTCAAGTCCTGCTCTTTAACCATCCTTATCCCCACCCATGCAAAAAGCCAAGGACTTTTCACTGTTTATCCAGTGGCCCTGCATTTGCTCACTTTGAACCCTCCTTTGGTGTCTCTGCGGTGGTTACTGTGGTGCTTTCTACCTCGCATTGCAACTCAACTTAACGCCAGTACTCTTTTCTTCTCTGTAGTGTCCTGCAGCTACTTAAGTTCTGATCTTGTTAGAGGCACCACGACTCAGGATGGCCGTTGGCACGCATACTTTAAAAGCTGGACTGTTGGAGGTTCAGTCCAGAGGGACCTTGGCACACCTGGGATTTGGCCAGCAGAAACCTCAAGGTTTTGAAGGAAAAGCTCAGAAACAACTCCATGCAGCAGCATGGACAGGGACCTGACTGACTAAGGAGTGTCCTGAGGTGAAGTATCTGGGAACTGTGACAATGCCATATGAGTCAGTGGTTCTCACATTTCGAAAGGAGAGTGGAGTGTCTGGAGGAGGTCTGCCAACTTGAAGTGAAGGGCCTAAAGGATGAGCTGTGGGGAGAGTCTGAGGGAGCTGGGTGTCTGTAGCCTGCTGAAGTGGAGGCACGGGTTTACCTAGCAAGAGCCTGCACCTGCCTGGAGGGATAACGGAGCCAACCTGTTCTCTGCAGTCACCATTGATACGACAGAAGGAACAGCCACAAGCTGCCTCTTGGGAGCTTTAGGCTGAACCTCAGGAAAAATAAAATGGACTAGGAGGAGCGTTGCCATGATCTCCACCTTTGGAGCTCTTCAAGTTTCAGCGCCGCAAAGTCACGGCCAGCCTGGAGGCTGGACTAGAGACCCCCTCGCAGCAGTCTCTTTCCCAACAGGCCTGTGCCTTGCCACATGTCATATGAGAAGAGACTAAGCTGGAGGAGAGGGTCTCTACATCACAGGACAATTCAGGGTGGAAGGAGGGTCAGGAGGTCTCTGGTGTTGCACTGGCTCCAAGCAGGGCCAGCTCTGAGGTCAGACCAGCTTGCTCGCTAAATGCCAGAATCCGGAGAAAGAGTTTACACATGAACCAGGCATCTGTGCCGCCGTTACAGAAATGGAGACAAGGCCTTTGACCAGCTCCCTGAACACAGCTATTGGTACGTCATGCCCCCTGAGAACATCCATCCTCCCGGGAACATCCATCTTCTTGTCCAAAGGAGTGGGATCCTTATGCAACTATCCTGCCATATCTCCAGACCATGGGGTGCTTTACACTGTAAACAGAACTGAAGGAAAGCCTCTGACTTGGGTACGGTCAACTGAATTGCTAAAAGAGGGCAAGATGGAGGGATCTCGGAGCTTCCAGGTTCTTCCTGAAGATAGAAGGCCTCAGATATAGGAACAGAAGATAACAGTTTTGAACTAGCCTAGGCTTTAGATCATTTCACATGTGATGGCTCTGCTCCATCCTTTCAGTCATTGGCACCCAGAAACCTCATCTGCTTTTCCTTCCTCTCCTCCCAAAAGCTGATCAAGTGATGGGAAGAAAGGAAGGAGAAAGGCCCTAGGCCTCTGTGACTCACCTGGGCTCTGGCACTTGGAGGGCCACAGTGTCATCCATTGTACACCCCATAAAGAATCAAGCTGGGAAGTGACTCTTCACGTACAAGTGAACAAGGTCGATGGACAGGCAAGGCTATGTCTGGAGACCAGTACACCTAGAGCATCGATCAAGCTGGGGCTGAAACTCAGGCCTGGTCTTCAATGGTCTCCTGGGCCCATGGACAGAGGTGTGGATGGAGGCCCCAGGTGAGGCTGATTAGGGTCCTGAAGGCCTGTGGATGCTCTCAGGGCCCTGACACTGCCCCCATGGGATCCCACCTGCCAGTGCCCTCAGTAGGCCAAGTTCTCATTCCCGCATGTGCAGGGTCTGTGCTCGGCTACTCTCCTTCCCCGCTTCTGTGCAGATCTGGGAGACCACAGTTTCATGGTGACTACAACCAAGGCTGAAACTGGTCTTCCCATCCCTGACCAACTTTTCCTCTTTTGGGAGTACAAGGTCCAGGTGAGCCTCAGACTGGGTGGCACAGTTAGAAGCTGACCCACACACAAGATCCCGCCTAACCTGTTGCATGTCCCATAGAGAACATCCACACATCTGACCTGCTCTGGTAGCAAGCAGGGCATCCTCCACTTCTCGCCTTCCCTGTTAGTCTCACCTAAAGATGTTGTATCTCCGTCAGTCACAAAAGCTGTGGGAGCTGTCCTTTTCCGTCTTGGCTCTTGCTCCCCTAACGTCACAGCTTTGCGATGGCATGTTGTCCTCCTGCTGTCTGTGCTCCAGGCTGTGGGCTTTGGTGCACATTAGGCCTGTAGCACCTCAGATGTGGCACCAGGGCCAAGGGCAGATTTGTCACATGGACACCTGATACCAAAAGATTGGCCCTCTTTGTGTGGAAAGGCTTCACAGCCGATGTGTGCTGGAGTGGATGGCAGGAGGCAACATAATGATGAAGGAGGTTCTCACAACGAGAGCAAAAGCTGCAGTCCCCAAGACCAGACAGAAAACGGCCTTGGGCTGTGCAGCCCTGGCAGGAGAGGGGTTTGCTGTCCCAGGTGACTCTTGCAGCAATGCGTGGGGCCTGTGACAGAGGTGAAGCCGATCTCCAAGAAGGACAAGCTGCTGCTGAGAAAGTCCCCGGGGGAGGACAGCCTGTCATCCAGCCACACTGTGGACATCATGCTGGGGGCTGACTGGCTAGATAGCAGCTCTGCAGAGAAGTACCTTAGGGTCCTGGAGGGCAAGCAGCTGAGCATGAGCCAGCCATGCAGCCTCGCAGCAAAGGCCAGCAGCCTCCTGGGCTGCATTAGGAAAAGCATTGCCGGCAGATGGAGGGAAGTTAACCTTCTCCTCCACTGAGCACCGGTGGGCCACATCTGGAGTGCTGTGTCCAGTGCTGGGCTCCCCAGTGCAAGAAAGTTGTTGACCTGCTAAAGCAAGGCTATCAAAGGGCCACAAAGCTGATTTAAGGGACCGCAGCATCTTCCATAGGACGGAAGGCTGAGAGGTCTGGGACCGTTAAGCCTGGAGAAAAAATTGCTCAGGAGTGTGGAGTAATAAGGCACGGACTGTGGCAGGGCTTCAGGCCAAAGACCTTTATTGTTAGCGTAGCGTGCTTTTTATACAAATACAGCCCGTTCACGCACCTAAAAGTGCTACCCGGTTGGCTATTGCTTTAAGTCCACGCGACTCTCACAGAGGCAGGATTGGTCGCCTCTGTATGTCCACGCGCTCCTTTGCTTCTTCTTAGTTGTTTACCACAGCTCCTTCTCTTCAAGGTTGAGCCCTGCAGGTGTCCGGCTGTTTACCAGCTTCTCAATGCCACAGCTCCTTCTCCTTAAGGTCGAGCCATGCAGGGCGATCCCAATATCACCCCCTTTTTGTTTATCTATAAACAAAACCTGATGGTTCATTCGCAACCCGAGGACTGTGAGGAAGATGGACCATGTGTACATTCTTCTATCGTCCTGCACCACGAACTCAGCCCAGCAGTCGGTAGGTGCCAGCTTTACGTGGGCGTCCCCACGGAGGCAACAGTGGCCTTGCCGTACACCGGCCCACTGCCCTTTGGGAAATCCTGGTATTTATACATTTGCAGAGGAACGAGTTTCGACACACGTGGCCAGCGAGTGTCAGAACACGCCTTGGTTGCCACCTTTCAACACAGAGAGCCTATGGCATACGCGCCCGCTGGCCAGACGTGCTGCACGTGCCCCAGCCACCCTGTCTGTTGGTTCGTAGGCTTTGTTCACGCGGCATATTACCATAATCCAGCAGTCACATATCAACCATGCTCAAGCCAATAGCAGAATGTTATAAGGCAAACAAAATTGTGAATTGTGCTTTATATTCCTCCGTTACTGCATGTCTTCCCCATCCTCCCCTAACCTTGATCAACTTTCTTATCTCTTGGGCTGTTTTCTCTCACCCAGCATAGTATCTGTTTCTTACCCAGCCATCCATTTTCTGATATTCTAACTGCAGTTTTCTCACAGGCCAAAATTCCGTCTGTTAACCCCTCCGTATGTATACGATAATTGGCGATAATTTCCATTTCTGCCGACAAGCTAACTATTGCTTTTTCTAGCTGAGATAAACGTCTGAGTCCCAAACAGGATTCCAATTGAAGTTTACAATGTATTACATTATATACATTAACCACTCTGCTAGACTTAGGCTTGCGGTCATACAAGGATACGTAGGACAGAAGGTTACACTTCATCACACGAATCAGATGAACATATTTCACATAGCTGTACTACTCCTCGTGATGGGAAAAGCGCCCGTACAAAGCTATGATAACCTTTATTATATCTCACCAAGGGATTTGTAGTTATAGAGTGCTTTGCCCTAAAATCTTTCCATGTTCCTCTAATGATACCGCTAATTTCAGTCTGATTAATTATCTGTGTTATAAATGATTTAGTCCCAAACAGGATTCCAATTCAAATGTACAATTTATTAAGCGAATAGAGGCAAGCAAACAGCGCTGGGTGCGCCGGGAGTCTCCGCTCCACCAAGACGCACGCGGTTCAGCTCCTGTTCCTGGTTTATAACCTGTCCGTTAATACATATTCATGAACAGGCGTGTCTTCTTCGGCGCATGCCCTCTTCTCCTTCTAGGATCTTCTCGAATCTTCCTCAGCGTGATCCTGTTCGCTAATACATTTTCATGAATAGGCGTGTCTGCTAATACATATTAATGAACAGGCGTGTCTTCTTCAGCGCGTGCCCTCTTCTCCTGCTAGAGTCTTCTTGAATTTTCCTCGGCGTGCCCCCAGGATGACCCCAAACCGTATGCATGCACTTTCTTTACACAATACTATGCGGTCAGTGGTCAAACTGGTTTGAGCTGATATACCAGCCAAGTAGTTTAACTTTCTCCTGTAAAATACCCCTTTTTATGGTGCAGGAGAAATCCATAAAAGTCCAGAAGGTTACACTTCATCACACGAATCAGATGAACATATTTCACAATCCCCCATCTTTTTCTTTATAGTATTGATTCGTGTTTTCGTTTCCAACTGAGTACTGCAGATATCTGCATTCCTTGTATAACCGAGTAGATTAATCTAGTAACAATTCCCCACATATCCCCAATACAACTATCCCGATTTTAGTAAGCCAATCACCACCCATAAAATCTCCCCAAAATCCTCCTAGATTGATTCCATTCCAAGTTTATCTCTCAGGAGGCCATTCGTTATACACCTGGACTCCTAGTCGCTCTCCCTAATTTATGGGTAACAGGAAAAAACTAGGTTTTATTGTTGATTACACGTACGGGCTGTACAATTAGAAAAGGTCCTCAGTTTTCCCATTTTTCTGGGGTAAACCCCAGCTGGACTTGTTCCAATATTGACTACAGTTATTTGCCGTAGTCAGAGTCAAGGAACTCACCCCAAGTAGAACTAGAAGAGGTCCGGTCAGGGCCATAGTGGTCGGCGGTCACAGCCCAAAGGGGTTGCAGCCCTTGGCAGACCCTTTTTAAGCCGCAACACCAGTTCCCCTCCGGTCTTGCCCTCTTCCTTCCTTTAAGGGGGTGCTTTCTTAGTACCCAAATTAATTGAGCACTGCTTGTGAAGGCCAGAGCTTTGCTAGATCAGTGGTTTGTCCAGACCTGAGCACTTGCCCGAGCCTGGCGATCCTCTTTATTTGCAAGGCTTTATGGCTACAGAAAACTGCCAGTTAGCCTGCAGTTCTTACAAATAAACACCACCTTCTACACCAAGGACAAATTCTAGTTCCAGCTCCTTTTTCCTGTTCTTCTTTTGCCAACAACTCCTTCCGATGATACTCGTTTGGAGTACCCATTGTTGTTTCCTATTACCCTTTCCCATTGTTTTCCAAACTTGGGGATTACTTATATTGCTCTCCATAGCTTCCCATGGCCATCGTTCACCTCGATTTGTTCCACCACAAACGTAACAATTAGTTATATTCAATGACTTAGCAATGTTTTCAGCAAGATTTACAAGTAGATTTTTAGCAACTGTGGGAATTTCATGTTTCACTCCTGTTTCTATTACAGGAGTAGCCGCAATAAAATTCCCACAGCAATTTAGTCAGATGTGACCTTCCACTCCTTCCCTGGACCTTTCACTCGCGACACATGTGTCCATCCTTTTTCAGCAGTTCTCACAGCTGTTTCTGTAGTGAATAAAACAAGGAAAGGTCCTTCCCAGAGGGGAGATAGGTTTCCTTCTTTCCATGTTTTTATCAGAATTTTATCTCCTGGTTCTAACTGATGAATTGCAAATCCTAAAGGTGGTGTTTGGGCCACCATCCCAATCTCTCTTCATTCTTTTAATCTTTTTCCAATGGTAATTATATCTTGTTGGATACTATGATCCTCAATTACATTGTTCCCCAGAGGCATTCCTTGAAAATAAGGCATGCCATAGAACATTTCATATGGCGATATTCCAGTCTCACTGTATGTTTTTGTTAAGTGCCAATGGTAAACATTTCGTCCAGGGCATTTGTGTCTCAATCATTAATTTAGCCAATTGTTGTTTTATTGTTTGATTCATTCTTTCTACCTTCCCCGAGCTTTGTGGGTGCCACAGAGTGTGGTATTCCCACTGAATACCTAATGATTGACATAATACTTTCTCAAAAGGTCTGTAAGCTGTTTTTCTCCCTCCCGTGGCTGCTTGTCGAAACACTGTCTTATTTACCTTTTGACAAATTAAGCAACCTTGTGTAATTTGCTTTGCTATTTCAAAAATTCCAATACAACCAAATTGTTTAAGAAAATGATCACTTAACGCTTTTGTACCCCAATGTGTTTGTGCATGCAAACGTTCTAATAATCGCCTGGTGTAGGCTTTTGGCAGCATTTCTCGCCCATCGGGCAGTGCCCATTTTCCTTGTTCTATTTAGCTCCTATTTTCTTCAATTTTGTTTGTCCTTCTGGGGTAAACTCCTTCTCTCTTTCCTCTCGTCCTTTGCTGGTGTCCTCCTTTGTTTGTATGACATTAATTTTGGCAACTTTAGTCCTCAAGGCTGCTTCCTGGGCCTCTTTAGCTGCTAAGTTATTTCCTCTAATTCGGTAATCACCAAAAGTCCCTTTTGGTCTCCCCTCACATGTACCACTGCTATCTCCTTTGGTTCTCTTAACGCCTTCAAAATCTTTCCTATTAATTCTTGATGTATTAAATTCCTCCCGTGAGTATTAATCCAACCTCTTTCTTCCCAAATTTTTCCAAAAGTGTGGACCACCCCATATGCGTATTTAGAATCTGTAAATACAGTCCCGCTTCTTCCTTTTAATAATTCCAGGGCCCTACATAGGGCATACAGCTCACAAGCCTGAGCTGACCATGATGGACTCAGAGGTCCTGATTCCACAATTTCTAAGTCCTTGTTAATTATTGCATATCCCGATTTTCTCTTCCCTTCTACCACTCGGGAGGAGCCATCTATAAACAGCGCTTCTCCATTTTTCAACTCAGCATCTCTTAGATCTGGTCTCACCTTAGTCTGGGTCTCAATTACCTCTAAACAGTTATGTTGTAATTCCTCTGATGGTTCTCCAAACAAAAATTGTGCTGGACTCTGAGCAGAAGTCACCCTCAGTTCTAAGTCAGGGGAGTCTATTAGTATTGCTTCATACTTTAGGATCCGGCTGTCCGTTAACCATTTTTCCGCTTCTTGTTGTAAAACATTTCTGACATTGTGTGGGGTATACACTTTTAAAGGAGCACTAAAGGTAATCTTCCTAACTTCCTCTATTAATAATGCTGTAGCAACCAAAGCTTGGAGACAAGCAGGCCATGCTCTGCTTACTGGATCAAGTAACTTAGAACAATGCCCCATGGGTTTTTTGGATTCCTGCCCAGTCTTGAGTAAGAACTCCATATGCTGTCTGGCTTGATGTATTCACAAAGAGATAGAAAGGTTTTTCTAGATCTGGGAGGCTCAATACAGGTGCTTGTATTAATGCCCTTTTTACTTCCTCAAATCTCTGATCATCTTCAATAAACCACTTAAGTTGGTTATTAGTTAATTTTTCATATAAGAATTTTACTTTATCACTATAATTTTCAAGCCATGGTCTACAATATCCTAATAATCCCAGTATTTGCCTAATTTCCGTTTTAGTCTGTGGGGGTCTTAAGGATAGAATCCCAGATACCCTATCAGGATCTAACTTCTTCCTTCCCTTACTCAGCCAATGTACTAAATATTTTACTTCTTGTTCTACAAACTGTAGCTTTGATCGGGACACCTTTAATCCCTTTTCCCCTTGAAAATTTAACAATTTAATGGTGGTTTTTTGGATCCCCTCTTCAGTTTCTCCTGCTACTAATGAATCGTCCACATATTGCAATAATTTTACCTCCTTAGGTATTGTGAAATCTTGTAGAATTTTTTCTAAAGTTTGTCCAAATAGATTTGGTGACTCCGTAAACCCTTGTGGTAACACAGTCCATCTTAATTGTTGTTTTTGTCCTGTTTCGGGGTCCTCCCACTCAAAGGCAAAATAATCTCTGGATGCCTCATCCAGAGGACAGGCCCAAAAAGCATCTTTCAAATCTATTACACTATACCAAGTATGTTTGGGAGATATATGACTCAATAAAGTATAAGGATTTGCCACCACAGGGAATTTAGTGATTGTTCGCTGATTTACAGCTCTTAAGTCCTGCACCATCCTGTATGACCCATCCGGCTTTTTTACGGGAAGAATGGGCGTGTTACGAGGTGACATACATGGTTCTAGGGTTCCTTTTCCCAAAAGTCTGTCAACTACAGGTTTTAATCCTTTTCGACCCTCCATAGGTATAGGGTATAGCTTGATTCTAATTGGGCGGTGCGGATCTATTATTTGAATGCTTATGGGGTCCATTTTGTCTTTCCAGTTTCCCCTTCCTTATACCACACTGAGGGGTTAATAGCTTCTTCATCCTCTTGTGTTAAAGTGTATAATTTAATCTGCAATTTGTCCCCTTGACTCTGAATGCTCAAGTTTAACTTCAAAATCAAATCCCTTCCTAATAAATTGTATTCCGCTTCAGGGAGCAAAAGTAAATCATTAAGACAAATTTTCTTTTCTGTTTCTACTTCTACATCTTTCAATATATTTACTTTAAAAGGCTCTCCTTTTGCTCCTGCTACTGACACGTAACTCTTCCCTTTTTCTATTCCTTTTGGAAGTTTTTGAATGGTTGACTTTTCGGCCCCTGTATCCACTAAAAATAAAACTTCCTCTTTATGGGGACCAATCAATAATTTTATCAAGGGCTCTGTTGATGTTGAAGTCCCCAGAAGATAGAGCCCCCGACACCCCTAATCTTCTTTGAACATCTTCTCATCTTGTTCCCGCTGACGGCAGTTCTTCTGAACATGTCCCCTCTTGTTACAGTAGTAACAGACGGGAATTGTAAATCTTCCTCGATAAGGCTGTCCCCAGGGTGTCTGCTCTATTCTTTTTTCCCTTTTCTCTCCAGGAGTCGTCTTATTTTTCTGACTTTCCCTTACTGCTGCTACAAAAATTTTTGCTTTTGCTTTTTGTTTTTCTTCGTCCCTCCTAACATAGACTTTCTGGGCTTCTCTAAGTAACTCCTCTAATCCTCTTTCTTGCCAATCCTCCAATTTTTCTAATTTCCTTCTTATATCCCCCCAGGATTTAGCTACAAATTGTGTTCTAAGGAGTGCGGTCCCAGCCACTGTATTCGGATCAATTCCAGAATACATTGGTAGGTTTTTCCTCAACCTCTCCAACCATTCTGTTGGAGATTCGTCTTTCCCTTGTTGTTCATTAAATGCTTTAGTAATGTTTTGCCCTCGGGGAACCGCTTCCCTTATTCCCTGTATGATTAACGTTCTCAAATCCCTCATATTTTGTCTTCCTGGGGGTTGTTGATGATCCCAGTGGGGATCCACATTTGGCCATTTCTGATCTCCCGGGGGTCCTGCCTGACTCTGTCTTTCCCAAATTCTCATTCCAGCTTGTCTAATCATTCCCCTTTCCTCAACAGTGAATAGGATCCCTAAAATGGACTGTATTTCTTCCCAGGTATAAGTATTGGGGCCTAGGAATTGGTCCAATTTTTCAGCTACTCCGAGGGGATCATCTAATAGGGTCCCCATTTCTTTCTTGAAATTTCTTACGTCTGTGGTATTTAACGGGACTGCCACAAACCCGATGCCTCCCTGATTGCCTCCGAGGGGTACTTCTCGTAAGGGATATAGAGAAGCTCCCTCAGATACAGCAGTCCTACTTCTCGTACATGCAGCCGGAGGTCGATCTAATTCCGATCTAATACCCAACCGAACGGTATACACCTTAAATACTTACGACTCCGTCGTCTTCGTTCGGATCTTCGCGCGCAGAATTACGGGCAAAATAAACTGCTGCAGCCGGCAAGGGAGCTCATAAAAAATCAAATTCTTTGCTTGCCCCTATTCAGGTTCAGGATGGCGTTAGTCCCGACCCGACCCGATCAGGAGCCACCAAAAGGTGGGGCGCCCCTCCTAGATCAAGTCAGAATTCAGGAACCAAGACCATCCCGGACGAGCCCCCAATTGTTATAAATGATTTCGTCCCAAACAGGATTCCAATTCAAATTTACAATTTATTAAGCGAATAGAGGCAAGCAAACAGCGCTGGGTGCGCCGGGAGTCTCCGCTCCACCAAGACGCACGCGGTTCAGTTCCTGTTCCTGGTTTATATCCTCTCCGTTAATACATATTCATGAATAGGCGTGTCTTCTTCGGCGCATGCCCTCTTCTCCTGCTAGAGTCTTCTCGAATCTTCCTCGGCGTGCCCCCAGGATGACCCCAAACCTTATGCATGCACTTTCTTTACACAATACTATGCGGTCAGTGGTCAAACTGGTTTGAGCTGATATACGAGCCAAGTAGTTTAACCTTCTCCTGTAAAATACCCCTTTTTATGGTGCAGGAGAAATCCATAAAAGTCCAGAAGATTACACTTCATCACACGAATCAGATGAACATATTTCACACCTCTAAGTATGGATCTGCATGTGGCCCACAATCTAGTAATGTTTCTTGCATATGGACCACCCCTGATCATAAAAGACGTTTTAAACAATGGGTGAAGAGACCCCATTATACCATGTCATTGGAACCAGACAGGCTATGGAATTGTATAAACAAGATAAATTGTTACAATATGGATGATTATCTATGGATACCGTTTGCCTCAGACCTCCATCACGCCTTAAGAAGTATATGCCTGTGCCACAATTACAGTGCTCCAATCCCTAGCTTACAGACAGCATGTCAGATAGAATCCTCCAAACACATGGCTAGTAAATGTAGGATTCCTTCCCAACATTATAAAAAACGGATGCAAGACTCATGAGCCAGTAGTAAAGAGCACAAGTACCACTCTAATGTATCCTGCACTGCTTGAGACCGTATGGGTATGTTCTAATGAAGAGATATCAGATTACAGTCAACCCTATTGGGATGGGTTAGAATGCACTTTAGGAATTCCACAAGTTTATCTCCCATAATAGCTTTTAATCATACTCAGGAGTCATTCACTGTAGTCATTCATGAAACCAAGAGGGTACAGAACAAAGAGAAATGTATTGCCCTCCGTGTCACGGCCAAGCTATTATACAGCAGGGATGAGAGTAAGCTTAGCAATGGGATTGTTTTGGACTTCTTCGGCTGTGATAATTGAAAATTGATTATATCTAGAAAATCTACCATGGCAAGGAGAGACTCTAGCTAATTGTATGCAGCCAGCCAGCAAGGCTAAGCAACACCCAGCTTGTACCCACGAGCAGCCTCACAGATGACTTTAGAAAATCAATTAGCATTGAATATGGTACTACTAAAGGAGAACAGCGTTTGTGGATGGCTGAATAACACCTATCCTGGCAAAACCTGCTGTCAATTCCAAATGTGTCCGCTACTCTGCATCAAGCTAGAGATGAAATGCAAAAAACTGTGGACCAAACCCATGAGCTCAATGAGAACATGAAACCAAGCAACTGGCAATGAACGAGGTGGATTTAAAATATTTTCAGTTGGCTCAGATTAAAAGTTAGTGGATGGGATCATAGTCTAACCCAGTATGTATTAATGTTTATCATAATGATTGTTATTGTCCGTATTTGATTGTCACGTGTGAAATCTATGATAACTAGAGCTGTAACCATGCGTGTTAAGAGGATCCACATCTATGATCCTGAATACATCCCTTTAATACCATCCCCTATTATAAATTGCGACGAGCGAGGGAAGGCAAGCAGTCGACTCAATATGAGTGATAAGGCAAGCTTCAACTTTATTGCAAAACCTTACACATATTTATACACTAAGTTCTACCTTATGCATACTTGTCTTACAATCATTGGCTTAGCCCTAAAGATTGCATTATCATACTCCTCCTACTTGCGGTTACTGCTACGTGGTCCGGGTTCCATCCTGTTTTTCTTATACAGCGCTGCTTCTTAGCTGTTTACCACAGCTCCTTCTCCTCAAGGCCGAGCCCTGCAGATGTCCAGCTGTTTACCAGCTTCCCAATGCTGCAGCTCCTTCTCATCAAGGCCGAGCCGTGCAGATATCTAGCTGTTTACCAGCTTCTCAATGCTGCAGCTCCTTCTCCTTAAGGTCGAGCCGTGCAGAGTGATCCCAACAATAAATTACCAACCAACAAGAGAGGATGAAAACACAGGAAGGAGAGATGAATGCCTCGACCCACCTAAATACAAATTACACAATGTTCCTCTTAGTGAGTTGTGACTAAGGTCACAGGGTGGATAATGTGGGAAACCACTGTGGGTCTGTAGGGAGTAGCAGGGTTTGACTGGAGCAACACGCTCCTCTTCAAAAGCAACCCTGATGGGTTGCAGTCAGACAGTCTCATAACTGACTATTGTTGAGTGATGTCTGGGATGAGGGGAAAGCCTTGCAGCCTGATGTTCTACGGCAAGGCCACAAAGACCTCCATCAAACGTAAGTAAGCTGACCATTATTAATAACTGAAATTCTTATTAAATATTCATTCCTATTGATCGATGCTATTTGAGTTATATAGTATCTATCGGTCTACAACAAATAAATGAATAAAAAATTAATGAACTGATTAAGTTTTTATTAATCAAATTAGTCTAAATCAATCATTAATAATTACTTATTAATAACAGTCGTTACCTATTAAGATCGATTATTTTATTTATTAGTATTTTGTGGTACTGCATTAACACTACTGTCCTCCAGTTACTTATCATGTATTTTTTTTTTCTTTATCATCACTCTGATTTACTGTTGTAATTATCTACTATCAATTCATCATTATTAATTATCATTAATTACACGTGCTACACGACGGCTCTGTTCCTCACCTAGAACTTGTTATCAGTAAAGTAGTTCCTTATTAACGTGATCTTAATCCACTGGATGTTAATTCCAGTAAATATTAATCTGTATTGCTCTATCGCTAATCATTACTTCGTATATTAATTACCGGTTAATGAATTATTTATTACATTCATTAACCATAGGTCGGTGTATGTTAATCCATCAAGAATTAGCAGAGAGTGCCAGATCAGCATTTGTCCTAAACCTGCTCTCCCCACTCCCTCCTCCCAAACCGCCCGCCTGCCCTCACCCCGGAGAGTTCTGTGTAAAGACACCCACACGCACCCTGCACACCCCCCGTTTCTTTTTGATTGTCATTTTTTTAGCTATTTATTTATCTAGCCTCCCTCCCCCTTACCTTTTCTTACTCTTCTCTCTCACCACCGGGGACCGGGGACCGGGGACCAGGCAGAGGCGGCGGTGCCCAGCCCCAGCCGCCCGCCCTCCCCACCCCACCGCAGCGAGCCCCATTGCTACAAGGCCGCCAGAAGTTAATCTGCTTATGTGTAAACGTGGTGGCAGCTGAGGTATGTTTAAGAATACTGGTAAGTGTTGCTAGAAACCTACAAATATTTTCCGGGTGTTAACCGCGGGGTGCCAGCTTTGTGGGCCTACCACCCAGCACCCAGCTCTGCGCAGGTCTGGAATAAACCGGTATCTCGTCTCGGTGTGTGAGACTGGCCTATCGCACGCCGGGAAACGAAACCGCCTTTTCGGACACCACCATCAGCAAAGCAGCGACCCCGCTTTGCCTGAGGCTGCTGGGCCTGTCCTCTGGGCGCTGCTCACCACTGGAACGCATCCCGCTGGCGACGGACACGCCGACGGCCGCTAGCGAGAGGCGCGGCCCACCTCTCCGGCAGCCGGAGCCCGGCCTCGGGGACGCAGGTCTCTGCCCAGGCCGAGGCACGGGGCTGCTGCTTTCCCAGGGACGGCTTCAACCGGGAGCCGAGCCGAGCACATCGCCCGCAGGCGGACACCGAGGCGGGCCACAGCGCAGGCTGTAGCAGAGAAGGCGGCGTTGTCCACAGCGTTACCAGACTTTTTCGTTTCTTACTGCGTGCACACCCGCCACACACGCTCCCAAACCGGCCCCGGCACGAACCCCTCGCCCGCGGCCACACGCACACACGGAGACACCCCCCCTCCCCCTTCCGCCAGCAGTTTTGCCGGCCCGGGGAAGGAAGGAAGGCGGGAGACTTTAGGACCCCGCGGCGTCCCTGCCGCACCCGTGCCCCCCTCCCGCCTTTCGTCCTCAGTCCGTCGGTCGGCCAGTCCGTCGGTCAGTCACCCTGCTGAAGGTATGCGAGGCACAAAGCGGGGGTATTGTTTAGGCTCTGTCAGGAGTCAACGAGGCGCAAGCCTGAGGGAAGGAACAAGGCAACCGCAAAGGGAACGCAACTGCCGACCTTTGAGTGAACTATCGTAAGTAACATCTAATTAACATCGACTCGGCATAGCACAAGCCTGCCCTCCGGTAGGGGAAGACCCCTACCCACAGAAGCCCCTTCCTCACGGGGCACGCGCAGTAAAAAAGGAGGACGCTGTCGCCGTGGAGACGAGGCTTGCGGGAACCAACAGGCGCAAGGGCGCCTGCGCCAGCTCTCAAAAAAATAACGGTGACTTGTTGCTCGGAGCGTAGAAATATTTTCCCTGCGTTAACCGAGGCGCGCCAGCTTTGTGGGCCTACCACCGGCACCCAGCTCGGCGCAGGGGCGGAAGAAAAGCCGCCGTCTCGACTCCGTGTGTTTCCCGGCGCTCTGCGCACCGGGTGACGGAACCCGCGTTTGGCACAACAGCCCCGCTGCGCGCGGGCCGCCGCCGCCGCGCGGTGAAAACCAACGAACGCGAACGGCGGGGGAGGTGAAAAACGAAAAGAGAAAAAAACCCCCCAACCCAACCGACCCAAACAGAAACCTCCGAAAAGCGCCGCCATCCCCCCTCCCCCAGCCAGCCTCTGCGCCAGGCTCCCTCCCCCGCCGCCGGGGGGGCCGGTTGCCGGGCAGCGGGGCACGCGCGGCTGCAGCCCCCCTTGCCCCCCGCTGCTCCGGGGCGCCGGAGAGTCTCCGGCCGGGGGGGGCCGCACCCACCGGCCTGCGGGTCCGGAGCTGCAGCGCAGGGAGGGGGAGCTCGCGCGCGCGGTGGGGGGGTGGCTGAGTGAGTCTGAGCGCGCGTGTGTCGCGGGGGGGGGCGGTGTCTGCAGGATCGCGGGCGCAGACCTTAATATATTTATTTTTAACAACGGCTTGTTTAGCCTGGGGAAGTGGAGGGTCAGGGCACTGCAGTAGCTGCAGCCTGCAGCTGCTTGAAGAATGGTTTTGTGATAAATGATTTAGTCCCAAACAGGATTCCAATTTAAGTTTTCAATTTATTAAACAAATAGAGGCAAGCAAACAGCGCTGGGTGCGCCGGGAGTCTCCGCTCCACCAAGATGCACACCTTCACTTCTTACAGTTCCTTCCTTTATACTTCTCTAGGCTTCGTTTCTTGCCTTTCTCCGCCTTTTTCTTGGAAGATGACTCTTTCTTTAAGTACGTCACCACTTCCCCGGTCTGCGCATGCTTCATCTTTTTCTAGGTGGTCGTCCGGTGGTCGTTGGGAGGAAGATGCTCCTCTTCGTCAGTGCACCCTACATGACCTCTCTGTTTGTGCAGGCGCTCCGTTATTCCACTTATATTATGCTACCTTATTTGGCTATACATTTTCTTGACATTTCTGCGGTTATTTACAACACTGGTTTGCACTAGTATATCAGGAACTAACTTACATATCAGGAGGCTACATAAGCTTCACATATCAAGGGAGTTACCCAAACTATACTTATCAGGAAGTTACATAAAGACTGCCACTCCCCTGTTTATGGTCATGCCCTACATATATTCCTTTATTTCAATATAAATGACATTTGCTTCAAGCTTATATTCACTAGATTTTCTTTACACGAATCGCTCGTTCCTCACAATCCCCCGTTTTCTTTTTCACCACTGTGATTCGTGTAAAATTTATTTAAAGTTTGTTTGATGGGTATTAACTCGGGTTCCTCTATATGTTTTACCAACATTAAAACATGTTTTCTCTCACTCTGTGTTGGTTCTATTGGAGTGGCTGTAAATTTCATTCCATTAATGGCAGAAGCTACAGCTTGTGAAAGACAAGGAATTAGACATGGTATTATTAACATACCTCCAAACAATCCTAACAAAACGATAATGATTTTTGTTACCCAGTTTCCTGAGAATAAATTTTCCCACGTTGTCCATAGTCCTTGGACATTTATTCCATTCCACGTTTGGACTGGCACATGGGCTACTTTTTTCATTTCTCTTACTAATTCATTGATGGCTTTTCCTTCATCATTTATCTCTAAACAACAATTTGTGAGATTAAATTTTCCACAGACTCCTCCTTCCTGTGCTAGTAAATAGTCTAGTGCGAGTCTATTTTGATATAGGGCTGTACGCATTTTAGTATTTTGTTTAGCCACCAATCCTAGAGCATTACCCGTTTTATTTACAATTATTTCTACTACAGCTTGCAACCTGATTATTCTATTCAACATATAAATGGGGGTCCTATATCCCCAGGACCCATCTTCTGCCCATGTCGCTGGGTCATAATATGCTATTATTCTTTCAGGTGGCCACTCATTATCTTTCCATTTTCCTATTTGTAGCTCTCTTTTTTCCCTTCGGTTGTGAGTTTCTAATGCATCTGTATATACCAGTACCCCTAGGCGTTCTCCTCGGTTTATAGGTAATAAGAGAAAGCTTGGCCGTATAGTTCCTAACACGCACGCTCCGGTCCAATTTTTTGGTAATCGGGTATATGCAAATTTTCCACAGATCCAATATTGCCCTTCTGGACTTGACCACCCTTTATCAATAGTGGTTCCGTTGGTCCAATTCGCATGATTTTTACTTATTTCTTGGGCAGTGCCCCATTTATCCTACTTTTGGTAAGTACTATTCCAGTTATATCCCCCTTCACATACTAAATATCCGACTGGTTTACTCCCAGCGTCATTTTGCCAACAGCTTCTTCTTATTATGCTGGTTTGTAATATCCATTGTTGTTTCCTGACCTGAGTTGATATGTTCTAAACATTAGGGTCTGGTATGTTGCTCTCTTGGGCCTCCCAGGGCCAATTCTCTCCTGATTAGTTCCACCACATACATAACAATTAGTTACATTTAGTGACTTAGCAATGTTCTCAGCAAGATTTACAAATAGATTTTTAGCCACTGTGGGAATTTCATATTTCGTTCCTGTTTCCATTTCATGACAAAATGACTTAAATAACAGTCTATGCTGCACCGATTCTCTTTTCTTTCATTTCAATATTAATAACTACACCTGGGTCTTCTCCAGGTCCATATATCTTAAGTCCAATTTTGGTTATTTTTTTCTGTTTCCAAATTTCTAAATTTATAAGGGTTAAATTTACTAAATTACAGGTACAGGTTGTACAATTATGGTCTGTTTGTACCCTTGTGATTGAAGCTTGTAAATCCCCACATTGGCTGTCATATCCCCAGCTTGCAGTATCCTAACATACACAAGACCATCCCCTTCTTCCACATAGGTGTGCTGACTGATATCTCACCGTTTGACTAGGTACATAATCAGGATTTATCTGACATTGACGTCCACCTCCACCTGGGCAAATATATTTTGGTTGATTACTATAGTATCATCTCCACTCTACACTCCCACAATTAATATCCAGATCATCATCTATAATATCGCATGCATCAAAAATTACCGATACTGATGTGCTCAAATTGGCCATATCCTTACTTATTCCAATTAATCTTCCTACTTCCGAATTTGTTTTCATTTCTACCCACTATTGATAAAGAAGTTCCTTTGGATCGTAACAAACAGTATCATTTTCCACCGAGCATTTCTTATATTGTGTTCCATTGTATATACAACTCCCGTTCTGTTTCCCTTTGCACTCGTAATAGGTGTGGTACATTAATGTTTTATTACTTACTCGTCCGTGCTGGGCGGTTCTTATGCACTCGGTGCAATTTTGATTACCTGTCACCAGGTTGGTGAGTCCGAGTAAAATCAGGAGAGGTCCGGTAAGGGATCTCATGGTCGGAGGCATCAGCTACAAGGGGTGCTCGTCCTTGACTGGCCTTACTTGGTCGCGACTGAGAATCCCCACCCGGTCTTGCCCTCTCCCCCTTCTCAAGCGGACTTCTTTATTTCGATGACAGTAATAAATCTTACCCACCAGAAATCTCCTATAGGAGTAGTCTGTCCACACTGAATGCAGAGGAAACTTCAGCTTTGAATTTGAAAACGTCCCTGTTAGCCTCTGTGGGAAATGATATATTTGTTACACAGGTTACACCTAACCCTCAATAATCATACAACATGGTTTACAGAGTGGACATAAACTTAGTCCTGCCCGATAATTGCTTAATGCTATAGTCTTTAATTCGTGATCATTTCTCATACGTTCATTCCCTTTTTAATGTTATTTTTGTGGTTCCAGGTTGTAAAATAACTTTCCAGTCTTTCATGGGTCCTTTTACTCGAGTCGCGTGCGTCCACCCCTTT
Organism: Phaethon aethereus; assembly: GCF_964289735.1. Lineage (NCBI taxonomy): Eukaryota > Metazoa > Chordata > Aves > Phaethontiformes > Phaethontidae > Phaethon > Phaethon aethereus. The sequence continues at coordinate 313,121 of NW_028113842.1, read as the reverse complement.
TCCGCGGTCCGGATGGCAGTATCTGTAGTTAACAATACAACAAAGGGTCCTTCCCATGAAGGAACTAAAGTTTCTTTCTTCCAAGTTTTGATCAGTACCTTATCCCCTGGTTTGAATTGATGGATTGCAAACCCCAAAGGTAGGGTTTGTGCCATTATTCCTATATCTCTTAGTTCTTTCAACCTTTCTCCTAAAATGATAACATATTTCCGAATATTATAATCTTCCACTACATTGTTTCCCTCGGAGATAGGGCATGCCGTATAAAACCTAATATGGCGATAATCCAGTCTCACTGTGCGGTTTGATCCTTATGTTAAGAAGGGCTAGCGGTAAACATTTAGTCCATGGCATCTGTGTTTCAACCATTAGCTTCGCTAGCTCTTGCTTTATTGTTTGGTTTATTCTTTCTATTACTCCCAAACTTTGAGGATGCCATGGGGTATGATATTCCCATTTAATACCTAATGATTGGCACAAGGATTTTATAATTTTAGAAGTAAAGCGAGTGCCTTGATCAGAATCAATATATTGTATTATCCCATACCTGGGGATTAGGTGTTCTAGTAAAATTTTATCACCGTCTGAGCTGTCGCTCTTGCTACAGGATAGGCTTCGACCCATCGTGTTAAATGGTCTACTATAACTAACAAATATTTCAATCTTCCTATTCTTGGTAATTTGGTAAAGTCGACTTGAATCCTTTCAAACGGTCTATAAGCTAGTTTTCTTCCTCCCATGGCCACTTGTTGAAACACGGCCTTATTTGCCCTTTGACAAGTTAAACACCCTTGTGTAATTTGCCTTGCTATTTCAAAAAATTCCAATACAGCCAAACTGTTTAAGGAAATGATCACTTAACACTTTTGTACCCCAATGTGTTTGCGCGTGTAAGCGTTCTAATACCTGCCTAGCGTAAGCTTTTGGCAACATCTCTCGCTCATCAGGTAATGTCCATTTCCCTTGTTCCACTCTAGCTCCTATTTTCTCTAATTTTGCTTGTTCCTCCAGCGTAAACTTTTTCTCCTTTTCCTCTTATCCTCTTCCACTAGTGTCCTCCCTTGTTTGTGTATGATTAATTTTAACAGTTTCAATCCTCAAGGCTGCTTCCTGAGCCTCCTTATCTGCTAAATTATTTCCTCTAATTCGATAATCTAATCCCTTTTGGTGTCCCCTCACATGCACCACGGCTATTTCCTTTGGTTCTCTTAACACTTTTAAAATTTTACTATCAACTCCTGATGTATTAAGTTCTTTCCTTGAGTGTTAATCAAGCCTCTTTCCTCCCAAATTTTTCCAAAAGTATGGACTACTCCATATGCATATTTGGAATCTGTGAATATGGTCCCTCTTCTTTCTTTTAATAATTCCAGGGCCCTACATAAGGCATAAAGCTCACAAGCCTGAGCTGACCATGATGGACTCAGAGGTCCTGATTCCACAAGTTCTAAGTCCTTGTCAATTTTTGCATATCCTGATTTTCTCTTCCCTTCTATTACTTGGGAGGATCCATCTACAAACAATTTTTCTCCTCCCTCCAATTCAATATCTCTAAGATTGAGCCTTACTTTTGTCTGGGATTCTATAACTTCTAAACAATTGTGTTATAGCACTACTGCTTCTGAGGGTTCCCCAAACCGGAACTGAGCGGGGCTCTGGGCAGAGGTGACTCCTAATTCCAAATTAGGTGAATCTATCAAGATGGTTTCATATTTCAAAAGTCTACTATCTGTCAACAATTTCTCTGTCCTCTGTTGGAGGACATTCCTAACATTATGTGGCGTATATACCTTTAGAGGTACACTAAAGGTAATTTTCCTAGCTTCCTCTATCAATAATGCCATAGCAACTAGGGCTTGGAGACATGCTGGCCACCCCCTGCTCACCGAATCTAACAATTTGGATAAATATCCCACCAGTGTGTGTGGGTTTTTTGGGGTTTTTTTTTGTTTGTTTTTGTTTTGTTTTGTTTGTTTTTTTGTTTTTTTTTGTTTTTTTTTTTTCCATTCCCTTTTTAGTCTGTGGAGGTCTTAGGATTAAAATACCAGAAACCTGGTCAGGATCTGATTTCTTTTTTTTTCCTTTGCTTAACCAATGTCCCAAATATTTTACTTCTTGCTCTATAAATTGTAATTTCGAGCAGGACACTTTTAATCCCTTTTTCTCTAAAAAATTTAACAATCTAATGGTGGCTTTTCGGGTCTCCTCTTCAGTTTCTCCTGCTACCAGTAAATCATTCACATATTGTAATAATTTTTCCCTCCTCGTGTACTGTAAAACCTTGTAAGATTTTCTTTAAGGTCTGTCCAAACAAATTTGGTGACTCCGTAAACCCTTGTGGTAGCACAGTCCACCTTAATTGTTGTTTTTCGTCCTGTTTTGGGGTCTTCCCATTCAAAGGTAAAATAATCTCTGAACCCCTTATCCAAAAGACAGGCCCAAAAGGCATCTTTCAAATCTATTACACTATACCAAATATGTTTAGGAGACAGGTGACTCAATAAAGTATAAGGATTTGCCACGACAGGGAATTTGGTGATTGTTCGCCGATTCACGGCTCTCAAATCCTGTACCATCCTATATGTACCATCTGATTTCTTTACAGGGAGTATCGGGGTATTGTGGGGTGACATACATGGTTCCAAAGTCCCATTTTTTAGTAATTTATCCACAATAGGTTTTAGACCTCTCCGGCCTTCTATAGATATAGGATATTGTTTAATTCTAATTGGCTTATGAGGGTCTGTTATTTGTACCTTGATGGGTTCCATATCTAATCTCCCAACATCTCCTTCCTTATACCATACTTGGGGGTCAATTTTTTCCTCATCAAGTTGGGTTAAGGTACATAAGTTAATATATAACCGATCTCCTTGGTTCTGAATAGTTAGGTTTAGTTTTAAAATCAAGTCCCTCCCTAATAGGTTATATTCTGCTTCTGGTAATAAAAGTAAATCATTTAAACAAATTTTTGTCTCTGTCTCAATCTCTACTTCTTCTAAGATGGGGACTTTGAAGGGTTCTCCTTTTGCACCTGTTACTGACATCTGGGCTTTTCCTTTTCCTACCCCTTTTGGGAGTTTCTGAATCGTTGACCTTTCAGCTCCAGTATCTACTAAAAATAAAAATTCTTCTTTTTGGGGACCTACTAATAGTTTTATCAAGGGCTCTGTTGATGTTGAGGTCCCCAGAAGATACAGCCCCTAACACCCCTAATCCTCTTTGAACATTTTCTCATCCCATTCCCGTTTACGGCAGGTTTTCTGAACACGTCCCTTTTTGTTACAATAGTAACAGATGGGAATTGTGGGTCTGTCTTGATGAGATTGTCCCTGGGGTGGCTGTTCTGGTCTCTTATCTTTTTTTCTCTCCCAGCTGAGTCTTACTCCTCTGACTTTCCCTCACTGCTGCTACAAAAATTCTTGCCTCTGCTTCTTGTTTTTCTTCGTCCCTCCTGACATAAACCTTTTGAGCTTCTCTTAGTAATTCTTCCAACCCTCTCTCTTGCCAATCCTCTATCTCCACCCAGAGGTACTTCCCGTAAAGGATACAAAGACGCTCTGGGTGCTCAGTTTGGGATCCTCCCCTTAGAGTTGAATTCGACCCCGGGGCCGTAGGGGAAGTCGTCAGATTTGGTGACGGTATTTGACGGGTAGCTGGATTATACGGGGGAGGTAAGTGATCTAGGGGGTCCCAATCCTTCTTTTCCTTTTCCATGTGTTGCTCCCCTACGGTCTTATTTTTCCCTACTCCTGTTTTAAGATGAAAAAAGCCCACACAGGCCTTTATCCATAAACTAGCATACTCGCTCTCCTCTTGGCAAAACGGTTCCTTAGAATTTACATACAGGTTTAGCGCCTGACAAACCCAATCCTCAAATGACCCAAATACAGGCCAAAAAAAACGTGGGGTCTCAAGGGGTTCTTTGGCCATTTTACCATACAATATTAACTAATTTCTCTTTTGTCTTCCCTTTTCCAGGGCCCTTATTATTCCAATGTTTTAACATTATTCCTAATGGAATCTCCGGAGGTATTTTTAGTAATTCGCTCCCTTTCTTCTGGTCCTGGGTTCTCGATTTCGTCTGACCCATCTAGGAATTTTTACTGTGGCAATTCCTACAGCCCTTGGTTACCAAGCAGAGTGTCTTGCAGGGGGTTTCAAACTTGTCACTCACCTATGGATCCTATAAAAATCGCTTCGGTCCTTTACCGGCCAAGTCCCTCGCGGGAGATTGGAACCGCGGTTAGAAGACCTCCACAATCGCTTCGGAACGAGGTTCCGTCTCAGTCACACTCTTACACACACAGGCAACCGAATCCCACCCAACCGAACGGTATACACCTTAAATACTTACAACCCCGTCGTCTTCGTTCGGATCTTCGCGCGCAGAATTACGGGCAAAATAAACTGCTGCAGCCGGCAAGGGAGCTCATAAAAAATCAAATTCTTTGCTTGCCCCTATTTGGGTTCAGGATGGTGTTAGTCCCGACCCGACCCGATCAGGAGCCACCAAATGGTGGGGCGCCCCTCCTAGATCAAGTCAGTATTCAGGAACCAAGACCATCCCGGACGAGTCCCCAGTTGTGATAAATGATTTAGTCCCAAACAGGATTCCAATTTAAGTTTTCAATTTATTAAACAAATAGAGGCAAGCAAACAGCGCTGGGTGCGCCGGGAGTCTCCGCTCCACCAAGACGCACACCTTCACTTCTTACAATTCCTTCCTTTATACTTCTCTAGGCTTCGTTTCTTGCCTTTCTCCGCCTTTTTCTTGGAAGATGACTCTTTCTTTAAGTACGTCACCACTTCCCCGGTCTGCGCATGCTTCATCTTTTTCTAGGTGGTCGTCCGGTGGTCGTTGGGAGGAAGATGCTCCTCTTCGTCAGTGCACTCTACATGACCTCTCTGTTTGTGCAGGCGCTCCGTTATTCTACTTATATTATGCTACCTTATTTGGCTATACATTTTCTTGACATTTCTGCGGTTATTTACAACACTGGTTTGCACTAGTATATCAGGAACTAACTTACATATCAGGAGGCTACATAAGTTACACATATCAAGGGAGTTACCCAAACTATACTTATCAGGAAGTTACATAAAGACTACCACTCCCCTGTTTATGGTCATGCCCTACATATATTCCTTTATTTCAATATAAATGACATTTGCTTCAAGCTTATATTCACTAGATTTTCTTTACACGAATCGCTCATTCCTCACAGTTTCAGGGACAATGGAGCTTTTCTTAGTAGCGGGAAGAGCAAGAAACCTCCACAAATTACAGCTGGGAAGGTTCTGTCTGGATGTGAGAAAAAATAATCCTCACTGAGAGGGTAGTCTTGTGCTGCAAGAGATCACCCAGAGGGAGTCTGGATTATCCCATGGCTTTGTGTTTCAAGGAGCAGCTGGTGAGGGTGGAGAGCCATCAGTGAAGGCATAGAAATGCCAGGGTGAGAGCTAGGTGGGAAAGCAAGATGGCTGTCAGCAAGCTGAAGGGAAAGAGGTGAGGCATGGGACAGTGTAGGGCAGCCTGCATAGAGATGGCCAAGGGTTCTAGCAAGACCGAGAGGTCCAAAAGGACTGAGGTCTTTGTCGTCTTGACTATAGCAGCTGTCTCTACCACCAGGGCCAGTGAGACAAAACTTTATTCTTCTCTTCTCAGAAACTGCCTTCCCAGGACCTGGGCTCAGGGTTTGGCCTTGCCTGCTTCATAAAACGAACCAAGGGTTTTCTCAGCATTACAGCCACCTGTGCAGTGCCCTTGCCTACCTGCAGTCACCGTCTCCAAGTATCTGCTCTAATGAGTCAATGAGGAGCCTTTGGCAGTAATGGGTCTCATTAAGTCCCATTAATGCTTCAAGGTATTTTGGGGTTTGCTTCTGGCTTTGACTTCTTGAGAGGTTTGTTCAGTCTTCTCCCAGTATCTGAGGTTCACGGACTGAGCCCCAAATACACCATGGGGCTCCTTAAAACACAGAAAGCCCTAACAAGTCATGCCTCTTCCTGTAACGTTCTCCACGTCTGCAAGACTCGTATAGCTAATCTGAGTTGTTTCATAGCGTGGTTAAGAAGGAAGATTTCAAAGTGCACCTAATAAAGTTATTTTTAATTTTAAAGGCGGTATTTTGTTAATTTCAGTTTAAAGAAGTGATAGAAGCATTATCCAACTGATATGGATCCTGAGTGTCAGGAGCGTCTCCTGAGGAGGTCTGGACAGGTAGGAAAAGCAGTCCCTTGAGATCTGACACTGGGTGGACAACCTTGCTCCTCACCTCCCCAGACTCCCCACCTGTCGTTGGCCACCTGGGATTTACATCACTTTCCCTTCATCAGACTTCTCTGAACTCTGGGAGCTGAATGTTAGAGCTCCATTGCACCATCTCCCACCCACTTTCCTTAGAGGACTGGCTGCACACAGGCACAGAAGGATGTTTCCCATTTGCAAGCAAAGCAAAGTAAAGCACGATCAAGTGTCTTAAGCAATAAAACACTCCTCAACCATATACTAAGTACAAGCTGCCTCTAATGAGGTCGCCTTTCTACAAGGGATGATCTTACGAGAAATGTTTTAGATAGATAGATAGATAAAGGTAGATACAATTAAAAGAGTTGGCTAAAGATACCGTTATACTACTGAAAGACAGGCAGGCTTTTAGTCCCTGAAGCTCAAAGCAGCAGTGTGGGTGGGAAGTATCTGAATGAACAAAGAGTAAGGGAAGGAGAATAATGGAAAGGGCCTTTGTCTAGACAGTCTGCTGAAAACATTACTTCAGAAATGGTCATTGTATCAGCACAGGTGAAAATATATGAAAGATTAGAATTATTAACTACAAAAGACATTAACCACTTGATCCAGTGTGGCCTGGCAGCAAAGGCAGCCAGCAGTGTCCTGAAGTGTATAAAGAGGAGCCTCGCCAAAAGAGTGAGGGAAGTGGTTGTCTCCCCATGCTCATTGCTTGTTAGACCACCTGTAACCAATTATATCCAGTTTTAGGGCCCCAGTTCAGGTGTACTGATCTGGCTGGGATGGGGTTACCTTCCTTCATAGCAGCCTGTGTGGTGCTATGTTTTGCATTTGTGCCTTAAACAGTGTTGATAACACACCAGTGTTCTGGCTATTGCTGAGCAGTGTTTGCACTGTGTCAAGGCCTTCTCTGCTCCCTCCCAGTGAGTAGGCTGCAGATGGGCAAGAACAGCTGACCCCAACTGACCAAAGGGATATTCTCTAACGTACGACGTTGTGCTGAGCAATAAAAGCTGGGACAGAGGAAGAAGGAACTAGAATTTTTTTGTTACAGGAATCACTTCCTAGTTCACATGGAATCCCTTGCATAGCATTAGTAAAAGGCCTTAGACCTTCATAAGCGGTGAACTTCCACCTAGCTACTGATGAAGTTCTACTGAACTCTTACTTAGTCGCGTGAGGGAAGGCCCTGAAACTGGTGTAAATTAGAAAGATAAGATAGCCACATCCATCAGCAGAGGTTGCCTCATCGAGAAAAGAAAAAGAACGGCCCGCTTGGAGACAGTGAAAGGATCCAATGAGGAAAAAGGAGACCCCAGACCCAAATACTCCAACTGGACTAAACCGTCTCACAAGGGGAGGGGAGCTTAGACTGTAAGGGTATAATTGTCCAGAGAGTCTCTGGTTCGGGGTCCGTCTCCAGAGGCACTCAGCTCAAGCTGTTCTTCACCACTGTACCGCTTAATAAATTCAACTGGTATACGTCATGTCAGAGATTCTGCTTCAGGAAACCTAGGGTTGAGCCTGAGGGAAGAGAAAGCACCCAAGAGAGACTCCTTGATTGGTGTGTGAATGCTCAGGCAGCGGCTTCTCCATTAACGTTTTTTCATTCAAAGAGTCTTCTGTGTGGAGACTGGCTGGGCATCATTTTTGCTTGTGGGAGGTGGTGAGTGGTTGCCTTTGCGTTGCTTATTATTATTATTGGTTGTTGATTTTTTAAAAATCTCTTTCTTTCACCTGCTAAGCTGTCTTTATCTTGACCCACAACTTTCCGTGCTTTATTTCTTCCTGTTCTCTCTCCTGTCCCAGTGGGGAAGGGGAGGAAAGAGTGAGCGGCTGCGTGTCTGCCGGGCTATTGGCCAGAGTCAATCCACCACATCAAGGAAGACGTTGACAACTGGGAGTGACTTCAGTGGGAGGCTGCCAAGATGCGCAGGGGCTGCAGCACTTGCCTGGGGAGCAGAAACTGAGGGAAAGGGCTGCCTTCGGCCTGGGAAAGGGAAGGTCTGGGGAACCTCATAGCAGCCAGCCAGTCCCTGCAGGGAGGTTTTCAGGAAGATGGAGCCAGTCTTGTCACCGTGGTGCTTGGCAGGACGATAATAGACGATAGTCAAATGTTGAAATAAGGAATGTTGAGGCTGGAGATAGGGACAATCTTTCTCTCCATAAGGGCATCCAAACATTGAAGCAGGTTTCCCAGAGATGTTTTCCTGTCTTTGTCCTTGGACATTTTCCAGCCCCCATGTGGCAAAGCCTTGAGCAAAGTGGTCTGACTCCGTAGCCGATTCTGCTGTGAGCATGAGGTTGGACTGGAGACCTACTGAGGTCCCATTCAGGAGAGTGGAAAACTAAATGATGCTGTGGTTCCTTCCTCTCTAGGTGTGCCCTTGATGACAGTAGGGAAAGCTGTCAGGTTCCCCGTGACCATGGAAGTAAGTCAGATGCTGGCATAGTCAGATCAGCTGAAGTTGTCTTCTCCTCCTCCAGGCAGTGTTGCTCAGATGCAGGACTGCTTCACTGGTATCCCCAAACAGCCCTGGTTATTTCCTTTGCTTCACCGTTCATTCCCTTTTCATTCTTTTCCCACCTCTCAAGTCCTGCTCTTTAACCATCCTTATCCCCACCCATGCAAAAAGCCAAGGACTTTTCACTGTTTATCCAGTGGCCCTGCATTTGCTCACTTTGAACCCTCCTTTGGTGTCTCTGCGGTGGTTACTGTGGTGCTTTCTACCTCGCATTGCAACTCAACTTAACGCCAGTACTCTTTTCTTCTCTGTAGTGTCCTGCAGCTACTTAAGTTCTGATCTTGTTAGAGGCACCACGACTCAGGATGGCCGTTGGCACGCATACTTTAAAAGCTGGACTGTTGGAGGTTCAGTCCAGAGGGACCTTGGCACACCTGGGATTTGGCCAGCAGAAACCTCAAGGTTTTGAAGGAAAAGCTCAGAAACAACTCCATGCAGCAGCATGGACAGGGACCTGACTGACTAAGGAGTGTCCTGAGGTGAAGTATCTGGGAACTGTGACAATGCCATATGAGTCAGTGGTTCTCACATTTCGAAAGGAGAGTGGAGTGTCTGGAGGAGGTCTGCCAACTTGAAGTGAAGGGCCTAAAGGATGAGCTGTGGGGAGAGTCTGAGGGAGCTGGGTGTCTGTAGCCTGCTGAAGTGGAGGCACGGGTTTACCTAGCAAGAGCCTGCACCTGCCTGGAGGGATAACGGAGCCAACCTGTTCTCTGCAGTCACCATTGATACGACAGAAGGAACAGCCACAAGCTGCCTCTTGGGAGCTTTAGGCTGAACCTCAGGAAAAATAAAATGGACTAGGAGGAGCGTTGCCATGATCTCCACCTTTGGAGCTCTTCAAGTTTCAGCGCCGCAAAGTCACGGCCAGCCTGGAGGCTGGACTAGAGACCCCCTCGCAGCAGTCTCTTTCCCAACAGGCCTGTGCCTTGCCACATGTCATATGAGAAGAGACTAAGCTGGAGGAGAGGGTCTCTACATCACAGGACAATTCAGGGTGGAAGGAGGGTCAGGAGGTCTCTGGTGTTGCACTGGCTCCAAGCAGGGCCAGCTCTGAGGTCAGACCAGCTTGCTCGCTAAATGCCAGAATCCGGAGAAAGAGTTTACACATGAACCAGGCATCTGTGCCGCCGTTACAGAAATGGAGACAAGGCCTTTGACCAGCTCCCTGAACACAGCTATTGGTACGTCATGCCCCCTGAGAACATCCATCCTCCCGGGAACATCCATCTTCTTGTCCAAAGGAGTGGGATCCTTATGCAACTATCCTGCCATATCTCCAGACCATGGGGTGCTTTACACTGTAAACAGAACTGAAGGAAAGCCTCTGACTTGGGTACGGTCAACTGAATTGCTAAAAGAGGGCAAGATGGAGGGATCTCGGAGCTTCCAGGTTCTTCCTGAAGATAGAAGGCCTCAGATATAGGAACAGAAGATAACAGTTTTGAACTAGCCTAGGCTTTAGATCATTTCACATGTGATGGCTCTGCTCCATCCTTTCAGTCATTGGCACCCAGAAACCTCATCTGCTTTTCCTTCCTCTCCTCCCAAAAGCTGATCAAGTGATGGGAAGAAAGGAAGGAGAAAGGCCCTAGGCCTCTGTGACTCACCTGGGCTCTGGCACTTGGAGGGCCACAGTGTCATCCATTGTACACCCCATAAAGAATCAAGCTGGGAAGTGACTCTTCACGTACAAGTGAACAAGGTCGATGGACAGGCAAGGCTATGTCTGGAGACCAGTACACCTAGAGCATCGATCAAGCTGGGGCTGAAACTCAGGCCTGGTCTTCAATGGTCTCCTGGGCCCATGGACAGAGGTGTGGATGGAGGCCCCAGGTGAGGCTGATTAGGGTCCTGAAGGCCTGTGGATGCTCTCAGGGCCCTGACACTGCCCCCATGGGATCCCACCTGCCAGTGCCCTCAGTAGGCCAAGTTCTCATTCCCGCATGTGCAGGGTCTGTGCTCGGCTACTCTCCTTCCCCGCTTCTGTGCAGATCTGGGAGACCACAGTTTCATGGTGACTACAACCAAGGCTGAAACTGGTCTTCCCATCCCTGACCAACTTTTCCTCTTTTGGGAGTACAAGGTCCAGGTGAGCCTCAGACTGGGTGGCACAGTTAGAAGCTGACCCACACACAAGATCCCGCCTAACCTGTTGCATGTCCCATAGAGAACATCCACACATCTGACCTGCTCTGGTAGCAAGCAGGGCATCCTCCACTTCTCGCCTTCCCTGTTAGTCTCACCTAAAGATGTTGTATCTCCGTCAGTCACAAAAGCTGTGGGAGCTGTCCTTTTCCGTCTTGGCTCTTGCTCCCCTAACGTCACAGCTTTGCGATGGCATGTTGTCCTCCTGCTGTCTGTGCTCCAGGCTGTGGGCTTTGGTGCACATTAGGCCTGTAGCACCTCAGATGTGGCACCAGGGCCAAGGGCAGATTTGTCACATGGACACCTGATACCAAAAGATTGGCCCTCTTTGTGTGGAAAGGCTTCACAGCCGATGTGTGCTGGAGTGGATGGCAGGAGGCAACATAATGATGAAGGAGGTTCTCACAACGAGAGCAAAAGCTGCAGTCCCCAAGACCAGACAGAAAACGGCCTTGGGCTGTGCAGCCCTGGCAGGAGAGGGGTTTGCTGTCCCAGGTGACTCTTGCAGCAATGCGTGGGGCCTGTGACAGAGGTGAAGCCGATCTCCAAGAAGGACAAGCTGCTGCTGAGAAAGTCCCCGGGGGAGGACAGCCTGTCATCCAGCCACACTGTGGACATCATGCTGGGGGCTGACTGGCTAGATAGCAGCTCTGCAGAGAAGTACCTTAGGGTCCTGGAGGGCAAGCAGCTGAGCATGAGCCAGCCATGCAGCCTCGCAGCAAAGGCCAGCAGCCTCCTGGGCTGCATTAGGAAAAGCATTGCCGGCAGATGGAGGGAAGTTAACCTTCTCCTCCACTGAGCACCGGTGGGCCACATCTGGAGTGCTGTGTCCAGTGCTGGGCTCCCCAGTGCAAGAAAGTTGTTGACCTGCTAAAGCAAGGCTATCAAAGGGCCACAAAGCTGATTTAAGGGACCGCAGCATCTTCCATAGGACGGAAGGCTGAGAGGTCTGGGACCGTTAAGCCTGGAGAAAAAATTGCTCAGGAGTGTGGAGTAATAAGGCACGGACTGTGGCAGGGCTTCAGGCCAAAGACCTTTATTGTTAGCGTAGCGTGCTTTTTATACAAATACAGCCCGTTCACGCACCTAAAAGTGCTACCCGGTTGGCTATTGCTTTAAGTCCACGCGACTCTCACAGAGGCAGGATTGGTCGCCTCTGTATGTCCACGCGCTCCTTTGCTTCTTCTTAGTTGTTTACCACAGCTCCTTCTCTTCAAGGTTGAGCCCTGCAGGTGTCCGGCTGTTTACCAGCTTCTCAATGCCACAGCTCCTTCTCCTTAAGGTCGAGCCATGCAGGGCGATCCCAATATCACCCCCTTTTTGTTTATCTATAAACAAAACCTGATGGTTCATTCGCAACCCGAGGACTGTGAGGAAGATGGACCATGTGTACATTCTTCTATCGTCCTGCACCACGAACTCAGCCCAGCAGTCGGTAGGTGCCAGCTTTACGTGGGCGTCCCCACGGAGGCAACAGTGGCCTTGCCGTACACCGGCCCACTGCCCTTTGGGAAATCCTGGTATTTATACATTTGCAGAGGAACGAGTTTCGACACACGTGGCCAGCGAGTGTCAGAACACGCCTTGGTTGCCACCTTTCAACACAGAGAGCCTATGGCATACGCGCCCGCTGGCCAGACGTGCTGCACGTGCCCCAGCCACCCTGTCTGTTGGTTCGTAGGCTTTGTTCACGCGGCATATTACCATAATCCAGCAGTCACATATCAACCATGCTCAAGCCAATAGCAGAATGTTATAAGGCAAACAAAATTGTGAATTGTGCTTTATATTCCTCCGTTACTGCATGTCTTCCCCATCCTCCCCTAACCTTGATCAACTTTCTTATCTCTTGGGCTGTTTTCTCTCACCCAGCATAGTATCTGTTTCTTACCCAGCCATCCATTTTCTGATATTCTAACTGCAGTTTTCTCACAGGCCAAAATTCCATCTGTTAACCCCTCCGTATGTATACGATAATTGGCGATAATTTCCATTTCTGCCGACAAGCTAACTATTGCTTTTTCTAGCTGAGATAAACGTCTGAGTCCCAAACAGGATTCCAATTGAAGTTTACAATGTATTACATTATATACATTAACCACTCTGCTAGACTTAGGCTTGCGGTCATACAAGGATACGTAGGACAGAAGGTTACACTTCATCACACGAATCAGATGAACATATTTCACATAGCTGTACTACTCCTCGTGATGGGAAAAGCGCCCGTACAAAGCTATGATAACCTTTATTATATCTCACCAAGGGATTTGTAGTTATAGAGTGCTTTGCCCTAAAATCTTTCCATGTTCCTCTAATGATACCGCTAATTTCAGTCTGATTAATTATCTGTGTTATAAATGATTTAGTCCCAAACAGGATTCCAATTCAAATGTACAATTTATTAAGCGAATAGAGGCAAGCAAACAGCGCTGGGTGCGCCGGGAGTCTCCGCTCCACCAAGACGCACGCGGTTCAGCTCCTGTTCCTGGTTTATAACCTGTCCGTTAATACATATTCATGAACAGGCGTGTCTTCTTCGGCGCATGCCCTCTTCTCCTTCTAGGATCTTCTCGAATCTTCCTCAGCGTGATCCTGTTCGCTAATACATTTTCATGAATAGGCGTGTCTGCTAATACATATTAATGAACAGGCGTGTCTTCTTCAGCGCGTGCCCTCTTCTCCTGCTAGAGTCTTCTTGAATTTTCCTCGGCGTGCCCCCAGGATGACCCCAAACCGTATGCATGCACTTTCTTTACACAATACTATGCGGTCAGTGGTCAAACTGGTTTGAGCTGATATACCAGCCAAGTAGTTTAACTTTCTCCTGTAAAATACCCCTTTTTATGGTGCAGGAGAAATCCATAAAAGTCCAGAAGGTTACACTTCATCACACGAATCAGATGAACATATTTCACAATCCCCCATCTTTTTCTTTATAGTATTGATTCGTGTTTTCGTTTCCAACTGAGTACTGCAGATATCTGCATTCCTTGTATAACCGAGTAGATTAATCTAGTAACAATTCCCCACATATCCCCAATACAACTATCCCGATTTTAGTAAGCCAATCACCACCCATAAAATCTCCCCAAAATCCTCCTAGATTGATTCCATTCCAAGTTTATCTCTCAGGAGGCCATTCGTTATACACCTGGACTCCTAGTCGCTCTCCCTAATTTATGGGTAACAGGAAAAAACTAGGTTTTATTGTTGATTACACGTACGGGCTGTACAATTAGAAAAGGTCCTCAGTTTTCCCATTTTTCTGGGGTAAACCCCAGCTGGACTTGTTCCAATATTGACTACAGTTATTTGCCGTAGTCAGAGTCAAGGAACTCACCCCAAGTAGAACTAGAAGAGGTCCGGTCAGGGCCATAGTGGTCGGCGGTCACAGCCCAAAGGGGTTGCAGCCCTTGGCAGACCCTTTTTAAGCCGCAACACCAGTTCCCCTCCGGTCTTGCCCTCTTCCTTCCTTTAAGGGGGTGCTTTCTTAGTACCCAAATTAATTGAGCACTGCTTGTGAAGGCCAGAGCTTTGCTAGATCAGTGGTTTGTCCAGACCTGAGCACTTGCCCGAGCCTGGCGATCCTCTTTATTTGCAAGGCTTTATGGCTACAGAAAACTGCCAGTTAGCCTGCAGTTCTTACAAATAAACACCACCTTCTACACCAAGGACAAATTCTAGTTCCAGCTCCTTTTTCCTGTTCTTCTTTTGCCAACAACTCCTTCCGATGATACTCGTTTGGAGTACCCATTGTTGTTTCCTATTACCCTTTCCCATTGTTTTCCAAACTTGGGGATTACTTATATTGCTCTCCATAGCTTCCCATGGCCATCGTTCACCTCGATTTGTTCCACCACAAACGTAACAATTAGTTATATTCAATGACTTAGCAATGTTTTCAGCAAGATTTACAAGTAGATTTTTAGCAACTGTGGGAATTTCATGTTTCACTCCTGTTTCTATTACAGGAGTAGCCGCAATAAAATTCCCACAGCAATTTAGTCAGATGTGACCTTCCACTCCTTCCCTGGACCTTTCACTCGTGACACATGTGTCCATCCTTTTTCAGCAGTTCTCACAGCTGTTTCTGTAGTGAATAAAACAAGGAAAGGTCCTTCCCAGAGGGGAGATAGGTTTCCTTCTTTCCATGTTTTTATCAGAATTTTATCTCCTGGTTCTAACTGATGAATTGCAAATCCTAAAGGTGGTGTTTGGGCCACCATCCCAATCTCTCTTCATTCTTTTAATCTTTTTCCAATGGTAATTATATCTTGTTGGATACTATGATCCTCAATTACATTGTTCCCCAGAGGCATTCCTTGAAAATAAGGCATGCCATAGAACATTTCATATGGCGATATTCCAGTCTCACTGTATGTTTTTGTTAAGTGCCAATGGTAAACATTTCGTCCAGGGCATTTGTGTCTCAATCATTAATTTAGCCAATTGTTGTTTTATTGTTTGATTCATTCTTTCTACCTTCCCCGAGCTTTGTGGGTGCCACAGAGTGTGGTATTCCCACTGAATACCTAATGATTGACATAATACTTTCTCAAAAGGTCTGTAAGCTGTTTTTCTCCCTCCCGTGGCTGCTTGTCGAAACACTGTCTTATTTACCTTTTGACAAATTAAGCAACCTTGTGTAATTTGCTTTGCTATTTCAAAAATTCCAATACAACCAAATTGTTTAAGAAAATGATCACTTAACGCTTTTGTACCCCAATGTGTTTGTGCATGCAAACGTTCTAATAATCGCCTGGTGTAGGCTTTTGGCAGCATTTCTCGCCCATCAGGCAGTGCCCATTTTCCTTGTTCTATTTAGCTCCTATTTTCTTCAATTTTGTTTGTCCTTCTGGGGTAAACTCCTTCTCTCTTTCCTCTCGTCCTTTGCTGGTGTCCTCCTTTGTTTGTATGACATTAATTTTGGCAACTTTAGTCCTCAAGGCTGCTTCCTGGGCCTCTTTAGCTGCTAAGTTATTTCCTCTAATTCGGTAATCACCAAAAGTCCCTTTTGGTCTCCCCTCACATGTACCACTGCTATCTCCTTTGGTTCTCTTAACGCCTTCAAAATCTTTCCTATTAATTCTTGATGTATTAAATTCCTCCCGTGAGTATTAATCCAACCTCTTTCTTCCCAAATTTTTCCAAAAGTGTGGACCACCCCATATGCGTATTTAGAATCTGTAAATACAGTCCCGCTTCTTCCTTTTAATAATTCCAGGGCCCTACATAGGGCATACAGCTCACAAGCCTGAGCTGACCATGATGGACTCAGAGGTCCTGATTCCACAATTTCTAAGTCCTTGTTAATTATTGCATATCCCGATTTTCTCTTCCCTTCTACCACTCGGGAGGAGCCATCTATAAACAGCGCTTCTCCATTTTTCAACTCAGCATCTCTTAGATCTGGTCTCACCTTAGTCTGGGTCTCAATTACCTCTAAACAGTTATGTTGTAATTCCTCTGATGGTTCTCCAAACAAAAATTGTGCTGGACTCTGAGCAGAAGTCACCCTCAGTTCTAAGTCAGGGGAGTCTATTAGTATTGCTTCATACTTTAGGGTCCGGCTGTCCGTTAACCATTTTTCCGCTTCTTGTTGTAAAACATTTCTGACATTGTGTGGGGTATACACTTTTAAAGGAGCACTAAAGGTAATCTTCCTAACTTCCTCTATTAATAATGCTGTAGCAACCAAAGCTTGGAGACAAGCAGGCCATGCTCTGCTTACTGGATCAAGTAACTTAGAACAATGCCCCATGGGTTTTTTGGATTCCTGCCCAGTCTTGAGTAAGAACTCCATATGCTGTCTGGCTTGATGTATTCACAAAGAGATAGAAAGGTTTTTCTAGATCTGGGAGGCTCAATACAGGTGCTTGTATTAATGCCCTTTTTACTTCCTCAAATCTCTGATCATCTTCAATAAACCACTTAAGTTGGTTATTAGTTAATTTTTCATATAAGAATTTTACTTTATCACTATAATTTTCAAGCCATGGTCTACAATATCCTAATAATCCCAGTATTTGCCTAATTTCCGTTTTAGTCTGTGGGGGTCTTAAGGATAGAATCCCAGATACCCTATCAGGATCTAACTTCTTCCTTCCCTTACTCAGCCAATGTACTAAATATTTTACTTCTTGTTCTACAAACTGTAGCTTTGATCGGGACACCTTTAATCCCTTTTCCCCTTGAAAATTTAACAATTTAATGGTGGTTTTTTGGATCCCCTCTTCAGTTTCTCCTGCTACTAATGAATCGTCCACATATTGCAATAATTTTACCTCCTTAGGTATTGTGAAATCTTGTAGAATTTTTTCTAAAGTTTGTCCAAATAGATTTGGTGACTCCGTAAACCCTTGTGGTAACACAGTCCATCTTAATTGTTGTTTTTGTCCTGTTTCGGGGTCCTCCCACTCAAAGGCAAAATAATCTCTGGATGCCTCATCCAGAGGACAGGCCCAAAAAGCATCTTTCAAATCTATTACACTATACCAAGTATGTTTGGGAGATATATGACTCAATAAAGTATAAGGATTTGCCACCACAGGGAATTTAGTGATTGTTCGCTGATTTACAGCTCTTAAGTCCTGCACCATCCTGTATGACCCATCCGGCTTTTTTACGGGAAGAATGGGCGTGTTACGAGGTGACATACATGGTTCTAGGGTTCCTTTTTCCAAAAGTCTGTCAACTACAGGTTTTAATCCTTTTCGACCCTCCATAGGTATAGGGTATAGCTTGATTCTAATTGGGCGGTGCGGATCTATTATTTGAATGCTTATGGGGTCCATTTTGTCTTTCCAGTTTCCCCTTCCTTATACCACACTGAGGGGTTAATAGCTTCTTCATCCTCTTGTGTTAAAGTGTATAATTTAATCTGCAATTTGTCCCCTTGACTCTGAATGCTCAAGTTTAACTTCAAAATCAAATCCCTTCCTAATAAATTGTATTCCGCTTCAGGGAGCAAAAGTAAATCATTAAGACAAATTTTCTTTTCTGTTTCTACTTCTACATCTTTCAATATATTTACTTTAAAAGGCTCTCCTTTTGCTCCTGCTACTGACACGTAACTCTTCCCTTTTTCTATTCCTTTTGGAAGTTTTTGAATGGTTGACTTTTCGGCCCCTGTATCCACTAAAAATAAAACTTCCTCTTTATGGGGACCAATCAATAATTTTATCAAGGGCTCTGTTGATGTTGAAGTCCCCAGAAGATAGAGCCCCCGACACCCCTAATCTTCTTTGAACATCTTCTCATCTTGTTCCCGCTGACGGCAGTTCTTCTGAACATGTCCCCTCTTGTTACAGTAGTAACAGACGGGAATTGTAAATCTTCCTCGATAAGGCTGTCCCCAGGGTGTCTGCTCTATTCTTTTTTCCCTTTTCTCTCCAGGAGTCGTCTTATTTTTCTGACTTTCCCTTACTGCTGCTACAAAAATTTTTGCTTTTGCTTTTTGTTTTTCTTCGTCCCTCCTAACATAGACTTTCTGGGCTTCTCTAAGTAACTCCTCTAATCCTCTTTCTTGCCAATCCTCCAATTTTTCTAATTTCCTTCTTATATCCCCCCAGGATTTAGCTACAAATTGTGTTCTAAGGAGTGCGGTCCCAGCCACTGTATTCGGATCAATTCCAGAATACATTGGTAGGTTTTTCCTCAACCTCTCCAACCATTCTGTTGGAGATTCGTCTTTCCCTTGTTGTTCATTAAATGCTTTAGTAATGTTTTGCCCTCGGGGAACCGCTTCCCTTATTCCCTGTATGATTAACGTTCTCAAATCCCTCATATTTTGTCTTCCTGGGGGTTGTTGATGATCCCAGTGGGGATCCACATTTGGCCATTTCTGATCTCCCGGGGGTCCTGCCTGACTCTGTCTTTCCCAAATTCTCATTCCAGCTTGTCTAATCATTCCCCTTTCCTCAACAGTGAATAGGATCCCTAAAATGGACTGTATTTCTTCCCAGGTATAAGTATTGGGGCCTAGGAATTGGTCCAATTTTTCAGCTACTCCGAGGGGATCATCTAATAGGGTCCCCATTTCTTTCTTGAAATTTCTTACGTCTGTGGTATTTAACGGGACTGCCACAAACCCGATGCCTCCCTGATTGCCTCCGAGGGGTACTTCTCGTAAGGGATATAGAGAAGCTCCCTCAGATACAGCAGTCCTACTTCTCGTACATGCAGCCGGAGGTCGATCTAATTCCGATCTAATACCCAACCGAACGGTATACACCTTAAATACTTACGACTCCGTCGTCTTCGTTCGGATCTTCGCGCGCAGAATTACGGGCAAAATAAACTGCTGCAGCCGGCAAGGGAGCTCATAAAAAATCAAATTCTTTGCTTGCCCCTATTCAGGTTCAGGATGGCGTTAGTCCCGACCCGACCCGATCAGGAGCCACCAAAAGGTGGGGCGCCCCTCCTAGATCAAGTCAGAATTCAGGAACCAAGACCATCCCGGACGAGCCCCCAATTGTTATAAATGATTTCGTCCCAAACAGGATTCCAATTCAAATTTACAATTTATTAAGCGAATAGAGGCAAGCAAACAGCGCTGGGTGCGCCGGGAGTCTCCGCTCCACCAAGACGCACGCGGTTCAGTTCCTGTTCCTGGTTTATATCCTCTCCGTTAATACATATTCATGAATAGGCGTGTCTTCTTCGGCGCATGCCCTCTTCTCCTGCTAGAGTCTTCTCGAATCTTCCTCGGCGTGCCCCCAGGATGACCCCAAACCTTATGCATGCACTTTCTTTACACAATACTATGCGGTCAGTGGTCAAACTGGTTTGAGCTGATATACGAGCCAAGTAGTTTAACCTTCTCCTGTAAAATACCCCTTTTTATGGTGCAGGAGAAATCCATAAAAGTCCAGAAGATTACACTTCATCACACGAATCAGATGAACATATTTCACACCTCTAAGTATGGATCTGCATGTGGCCCACAATCTAGTAATGTTTCTTGCATATGGACCACCCCTGATCATAAAAGACGTTTTAAACAATGGGTGAAGAGACCCCATTATACCATGTCATTGGAACCAGACAGGCTATGGAATTGTATAAACAAGATAAATTGTTACAATATGGATGATTATCTATGGATACCGTTTGCCTCAGACCTCCATCACGCCTTAAGAAGTATATGCCTGTGCCACAATTACAGTGCTCCAATCCCTAGCTTACAGACAGCATGTCAGATAGAATCCTCCAAACACACGGCTAGTAAATGTAGGATTCCTTCCCAACATTATAAAAAACGGATGCAAGACTCATGAGCCAGTAGTAAAGAGCACAAGTACCACTCTAATGTATCCTGCACTGCTTGAGACCGTATGGGTATGTTCTAATGAAGAGATATCAGATTACAGTCAACCCTATTGGGATGGGTTAGAATGCACTTTAGGAATTCCACAAGTTTATCTCCCATAATAGCTTTTAATCATACTCAGGAGTCATTCACTGTAGTCATTCATGAAACCAAGAGGGTACAGAACAAAGAGAAATGTATTGCCCTCCGTGTCACGGCCAAGCTATTATACAGCAGGGATGAGAGTAAGCTTAGCAATGGGATTGTTTTGGACTTCTTCGGCTGTGATAATTGAAAATTGATTATATCTAGAAAATCTACCATGGCAAGGAGAGACTCTAGCTAATTGTATGCAGCCAGCCAGCAAGGCTAAGCAACACCCAGCTTGTACCCACGAGCAGCCTCACAGATGACTTTAGAAAATCAATTAGCATTGAATATGGTACTACTAAAGGAGAACAGCGTTTGTGGATGGCTGAATAACACCTATCCTGGCAAAACCTGCTGTCAATTCCAAATGTGTCCGCTACTCTGCATCAAGCTAGAGATGAAATGCAAAAAACTGTGGACCAAACCCATGAGCTCAATGAGAAGATGAAACCAAGCAACTGGCAATGAACGAGGTGGATTTAAAATATTTTCAGTTGGCTCAGATTAAAAGTTAGTGGATGGGATCATAGTCTAACCCAGTATGTATTAATGTTTATCATAATGATTGTTATTGTCCGTATTTGATTGTCACGTGTGAAATCTATGATAACTAGAGCTGTAACCATGCGTGTTAAGAGGATTCACATCTATGATCCTGAATACATCCCTTTAATACCATCCCCTATTATAAATTGCGACGAGCGAGGGAAGGCAAGCAGTCGACTCAATATGAGTGATAAGGCAAGCTTCAACTTTATTGCAAAACCTTACACATATTTATACACTAAGTTCTACCTTATGCATACTTGTCTTACAATCATTGGCTTAGCCCTAAAGATTGCATTATCATACTCCTCCTACTTGCGGTTACTGCTACGTGGTCCGGGTTCCATCCTGTTTTTCTTATACAGCGCTGCTTCTTAGCTGTTTACCACAGCTCCTTCTCCTCAAGGCCGAGCCCTGCAGATGTCCAGCTGTTTACCAGCTTCCCAATGCCACAGCTCCCTCTTCTCAAGGCCGAGCCGTGCAAATATCTAGCTGTTTACCAGCTTCTCAATGCTGCAGCTCCTTCTCCTTAAGGTCGAGCCGTGCAGAGTGATCCCAACAATAAATTACCAACCAACAAGAGAGGATGAAAACACAGGAAGGAGAGATGAATGCCTCGACCCACCTAAATACAAATTACACAATGTTCCTCTTAGTGAGTTGTGACTAAGGTCACAGGGTGGATAATGTGGGAAACCACTGTGGGTCTGTAGGGAGTAGCAGGGTTTGACTGGAGCAACACGCTCCTCTTCAAAAGCAACCCTGATGGGTTGCAGTCAGACAGTCTCATAACTGACTATTGTTGAGTGATGTCTGGGATGAGGCGAAAGCCTTGCAGCCTGATGTTCTACGGCAAGGCCACAAAGACCTCCATCAAACGTAAGTAAGCTGACCATTATTAATAACTGAAATTCTTATTAAATATTCATTCCTATTGATCGATGCTATTTGAGTTATATAGTATCTATCGGTCTACAACAAATAAATGAATAAAAAATTAATGAACTGATTAAGTTTTTATTAATCAAATTAGTCTAAATCAATCATTAATAATTACTTATTAATAACAGTCGTTACCTATTAAGATCGATTATTTTATTTATTAGTATTTTGTGGTACTGCATTAACACTACTGTCCTCCAGTTACTTATCATGTATTTTTTTTTTCTTTATCATCACTCTGATTTACTGTTGTAATTATCTACTATCAATTCATCATTATTAATTATCATTAATTACACGTGCTACACGACGGCTCTGTTCCTCACCTAGAACTTGTTATCAGTAAAGTAGTTCCTTATTAACGTGATCTTAATCCACTGGATGTTAATTCCAGTAAATATTAATCTGTATTGCTCTATCGCTAATCATTACTTCGTATATTAATTACCGGTTAATGAATTATTTATTACATTCATTAACCATAGGTCGGTGTATGTTAATCCATCAAGAATTAGCAGAGAGTGCCAGATCAGCATTTGTCCTAAACCTGCTCTCCCCACTCCCTCCTCCCAAACCGCCCGCCTGCCCTCACCCCGGAGAGTTCTGTGTAAAGACACCCACACGCACCCTGCACACCCCCCGTTTCTTTTTGATTGTCATTTTTTTAGCTATTTATTTATCTAGCCTCCCTCCCCCTTACCTTTTCTTACTCTTCTCTCTCACCACCGGGGACCGGGGACCGGGGACCAGGCAGAGGCGGCGGTGCCCAGCCCCAGCCGCCCGCCCTCCCCACCCCACCGCAGCGAGCCCCATTGCTACAAGGCCGCCAGAAGTTAATCTGCTTATGTGTAAACGTGGTGGCAGCTGAGGTATGTTTAAGAATACTGGTAAGTGTTGCTAGAAACCTACAAATATTTTCCGGGTGTTAACCGCGGGGTGCCAGCTTTGTGGGCCTACCACCCAGCACCCAGCTCTGCGCAGGTCTGGAATAAACCGGTATCTCGTCTCGGTGTGTGAGACTGGCCTATCGCACGCCGGGAAACGAAACCGCCTTTTCGGACACCACCATCAGCAAAGCAGCGACCCCGCTTTGCCTGAGGCTGCTGGGCCTGTCCTCTGGGCGCTGCTCACCACTGGAACGCATCCCGCTGGCGACGGACACGCCGACGGCCGCTAGCGAGAGGCGCGGCCCACCTCTCCGGCAGCCGGAGCCCGGCCTCGGGGACGCAGGTCTCTGCCCAGGCCGAGGCACGGGGCTGCTGCTTTCCCAGGGACGGCTTCAACCGGGAGCCGAGCCGAGCACATCGCCCGCAGGCGGACACCGAGGCGGGCCACAGCGCAGGCTGTAGCAGAGAAGGCGGCGTTGTCCACAGCGTTACCAGACTTTTTCGTTTCTTACTGCGTGCACACCCGCCACACACGCTCCCAAACCGGCCCCGGCACGAACCCCTCGCCCGCGGCCACACGCACACACGGAGACACCCCCCCTCCCCCTTCCGCCAGCAGTTTTGCCGGCCCGGGGAAGGAAGGAAGGCGGGAGACTTTAGGACCCCGCGGCGTCCCTGCCGCACCCGTGCCCCCCTCCCGCCTTTCGTCCTCAGTCCGTCGGTCGGCCAGTCCGTCGGTCAGTCACCCTGCTGAAGGTATGCGAGGCACAAAGCGGGGGTATTGTTTAGGCTCTGTCAGGAGTCAACGAGGCGCAAGCCTGAGGGAAGGAACAAGGCAACCGCAAAGGGAACGCAACTGCCGACCTTTGAGTGAACTATCGTAAGTAACATCTAATTAACATCGACTCGGCATAGCACAAGCCTGCCCTCCGGTAGGGGAAGACCCCTACCCACAGAAGCCCCTTCCTCACGGGGCACGCGCAGTAAAAAAGGAGGACGCTGTCGCCGTGGAGACGAGGCTTGCGGGAACCAACAGGCGCAAGGGCGCCTGCGCCAGCTCTCAAAAAAATAACGGTGACTTGTTGCTCGGAGCGTAGAAATATTTTCCCTGCGTTAACCGAGGCGCGCCAGCTTTGTGGGCCTACCACCGGCACCCAGCTCGGCGCAGGGGCGGAAGAAAAGCCGCCGTCTCGACTCCGTGTGTTTCCCGGCGCTCTGCGCACCGGGTGACGGAACCCGCGTTTGGCACAACAGCCCCGCTGCGCGCGGGCCGCCGCCGCCGCGCGGTGAAAACCAACGAACGCGAACGGCGGGGGAGGTGAAAAACGAAAAGAGAAAAAAACCCCCCAACCCAACCGACCCAAACAGAAACCTCCGAAAAGCGCCGCCATCCCCCCTCCCCCAGCCAGCCTCTGCGCCAGGCTCCCTCCCCCGCCGCCGGGGGGGCCGGTTGCCGGGCAGCGGGGCACGCGCGGCTGCAGCCCCCCTTGCCCCCCGCTGCTCCGGGGCGCCGGAGAGTCTGCGGCCGGGGGGGGCCGCACCCACCGGCCTGCGGGTCCGGAGCTGCAGCGCAGGGAGGGGGAGCTCGCGCGCGCGGTGGGGGGGTGGCTGAGTGAGTCTGAGCGCGCGTGTGTCGCGGGGGGGGGCGGTGTCTGCAGGATCGCGGGCGCAGACCTTAATATATTTATTTTTAACAACGGCTTGTTTAGCCTGGGGAAGTGGAGGGTCAGGGCACTGCAGTAGCTGCAGCCTGCAGCTGCTTGAAGAATGGTTTTGTGATAAATGATTTAGTCCCAAACAGGATTCCAATTTAAGTTTTCAATTTATTAAACAAATAGAGGCAAGCAAACAGCGCTGGGTGCGCCGGGAGTCTCCGCTCCACCAAGATGCACACCTTCACTTCTTACAGTTCCTTCCTTTATACTTCTCTAGGCTTCGTTTCTTGCCTTTCTCCGCCTTTTTCTTGGAAGATGACTCTTTCTTTAAGTACGTCACCACTTCCCCGGTCTGCGCATGCTTCATCTTTTTCTAGGTGGTCGTCCGGTGGTCGTTGGGAGGAAGATGCTCCTCTTCGTCAGTGCACCCTACATGACCTCTCTGTTTGTGCAGGCGCTCCGTTATTCCACTTATATTATGCTACCTTATTTGGCTATACATTTTCTTGACATTTCTGCGGTTATTTACAACACTGGTTTGCACTAGTATATCAGGAACTAACTTACATATCAGGAGGCTACATAAGCTTCACATATCAAGGGAGTTACCCAAACTATACTTATCAGGAAGTTACATAAAGACTGCCACTCCCCTGTTTATGGTCATGCCCTACATATATTCCTTTATTTCAATATAAATGACATTTGCTTCAAGCTTATATTCACTAGATTTTCTTTACACGAATCGCTCGTTCCTCACAATCCCCCGTTTTCTTTTTCACCACTGTGATTCGTGTAAAATTTATTTAAAGTTTGTTTGATGGGTATTAACTCGGGTTCCTCTATATGTTTTACCAACATTAAAACATGTTTTCTCTCACTCTGTGTTGGTTCTATTGGAGTGGCTGTAAATTTCATTCCATTAATGGCAGAAGCTACAGCTTGTGAAAGACAAGGAATTAGACATGGTATTATTAACATACCTCCAAACAATCCTAACAAAACGATAATGATTTTTGTTACCCAGTTTCCTGAGAATAAATTTTCCCACGTTGTCCATAGTCCTTGGACATTTATTCCATTCCACGTTTGGACTGGCACATGGGCTACTTTTTTCATTTCTCTTACTAATTCATTGATGGCTTTTCCTTCATCATTTATCTCTAAACAACAATTTGTGAGATTAAATTTTCCACAGACTCCTCCTTCCTGTGCTAGTAAATAGTCTAGTGCGAGTCTATTTTGATATAGGGCTGTACGCATTTTAGTATTTTGTTTAGCCACCAATCCTAGAGCATTACCCGTTTTATTTACAATTATTTCTACTACAGCTTGCAACCTGATTATTCTATTCAACATATAAATGGGGGTCCTATATCCCCAGGACCCATCTTCTGCCCATGTCGCTGGGTCATAATATGCTATTATTCTTTCAGGTGGCCACTCATTATCTTTCCATTTTCCTATTTGTAGCTCTCTTTTTCCCCTTCGGTTGTGAGTTTCTAATGCGTCTGTATATACCAGTACCCCTAGGCGTTCTCCTCGGTTTATAGGTAATAAGAGAAAGCTTGGCCGTATAGTTCCTAACACGCACGCTCCGGTCCAATTTTTTGGTAATCGGGTATATGCAAATTTTCCACAGATCCAATATTGCCCTTCTGGACTTGACCACCCTTTATCAATAGTGGTTCCGTTGGTCCAATTCGCATGATTTTTACTTATTTCTTGGGCAGTGCCCCATTTATCCTACTTTTGGTAAGTACTATTCCAGTTATATCCCCCTTCACATACTAAATATCCGACTGGTTTACTCCCAGCGTCATTTTGCCAACAGCTTCTTCTTATTATGCTGGTTTGTAATATCCATTGTTGTTTCCTGACCTGAGTTGATATGTTCTAAACATTAGGGTCTGGTATGTTGCTCTCTTGGGCCTCCCAGGGCCAATTCTCTCCTGATTAGTTCCACCACATACATAACAATTAGTTACATTTAGTGACTTAGCAATGTTCTCAGCAAGATTTACAAATAGATTTTTAGCCACTGTGGGAATTTCATATTTCGTTCCTGTTTCCATTTCATGACAAAATGACTTAAATAACAGTCTATGCTGCACCGATTCTCTTTTCTTTCATTTCAATATTAATAACTACACCTGGGTCTTCTCCAGGTCCATATATCTTAAGTCCAATTTTGGTTATTTTTTTCTGTTTCCAAATTTCTAAATTTATAAGGGTTAAATTTACTAAATTACAGGTACAGGTTGTACAATTATGGTCTGTTTGTACCCTTGTGATTGAAGCTTGTAAATCCCCACATTGGCTGTCATATCCCCAGCTTGCAGTATCCTAACATACACAAGACCATCCCCTTCTTCCACATAGGTGTGCTGACTGATATCTCACCGTTTGACTAGGTACATAATCAGGATTTATCTGACATTGACGTCCACCTCCACCTGGGCAAATATATTTTGGTTGATTACTATAGTATCATCTCCACTCTACACTCCCACAATTAATATCCAGATCATCATCTATAATATCGCATGCATCAAAAATTACCGATACTGATGTGCTCAAATTGGCCATATCCTTACTTATTCCAATTAATCTTCCTACTTCCGAATTTGTTTTCATTTCTACCCACTATTGATAAAGAAGTTCCTTTGGATCGTAACAAACAGTATCATTTTCCACCGAGCATTTCTTATATTGTGTTCCATTGTATATACAACTCCCGTTCTGTTTCCCTTTGCACTCGTAATAGGTGTGGTACATTAATGTTTTATTACTTACTCGTCCGTGCTGGGCGGTTCTTATGCACTCGGTGCAATTTTGATTACCTGTCACCAGGTTGGTGAGTCCGAGTAAAATCAGGAGAGGTCCGGTAAGGGATCTCATGGTCGGAGGCATCAGCTACAAGGGGTGCTCGTCCTTGACTGGCCTTACTTGGTCGCGACTGAGAATCCCCACCCGGTCTTGCCCTCTCCCCCTTCTCAAGCGGACTTCTTTATTTCGATGACAGTAATAAATCTTACCCACCAGAAATCTCCTATAGGAGTAGTCTGTCCACACTGAATGCAGAGGAAACTTCAGCTTTGAATTTGAAAACGTCCCTGTTAGCCTCTGTGGGAAATGATATATTTGTTACACAGGTTACACCTAACCCTCAATAATCATACAACATGGTTTACAGAGTGGACATAAACTTAGTCCTGCCCGATAATTGCTTAATGCTATAGTCTTTAATTCGTGATCATTTCTCATACGTTCATTCCCTTTTTAATGTTATTTTTGTGGTTCCAGGTTGTAAAATAACTTT
This sequence comes from Phaethon aethereus, assembly GCF_964289735.1. Lineage (NCBI taxonomy): Eukaryota > Metazoa > Chordata > Aves > Phaethontiformes > Phaethontidae > Phaethon > Phaethon aethereus. The sequence goes on along the minus strand of NW_028113842.1, from coordinate 285,389 downwards.
CCAGTCTTTCATGGGTCCTTTTACTCGAGTCGCGTGCGTCCACCCCTTTTCCGCGGTCCGGATGGCAGTATCTGTAGTTAACAATACAACAAAGGGTCCTTCCCATGAAGGAACTAAAGTTTCTTTCTTCCAAGTTTTGATCAGTACCTTATCCCCTGGTTTGAATTGATGGATTGCAAACCCCAAAGGTAGGGTTTGTGCCATTATTCCTATATCTCTTAGTTCTTTCAACCTTTCTCCTAAAATGATAACATATTTCCGAATATTATAATCTTCCACTACATTGTTTCCCTCGGAGATAGGGCATGCCGTATAAAACCTAATATGGCGATAATCCAGTCTCACTGTGCAGTTTGATCCTTATGTTAAGAAGGGCTAGCGGTAAACATTTAGTCCATGGCATCTGTGTTTCAACCATTAGCTTCGCTAGCTCTTGCTTTATTGTTTGGTTTATTCTTTCTATTACTCCCAAACTTTGAGGATGCCATGGGGTATGATATTCCCATTTAATACCTAATGATTGGCACAAGGATTTTATAATTTTAGAAGTAAAGCGAGTGCCTTGATCAGAATCAATATATTGTATTATCCCATACCTGGGGATTAGGTGTTCTAGTAAAATTTTATCACCGTCTGAGCTGTCGCTCTTGCTACAGGATAGGCTTCGACCCATCGTGTTAAATGGTCTACTATAACTAACAAATATTTCAATCTTCCTATTCTTGGTAATTTGGTAAAGTCGACTTGAATCCTTTCAAACGGTCTATAAGCTAGTTTTCTTCCTCCCATGGCCACTTGTTGAAACACGGCCTTATTTGCCCTTTGACAAGTTAAACACCCTTGTGTAATTTGCCTTGCTATTTCAAAAAATTCCAATACAGCCAAACTGTTTAAGGAAATGATCACTTAACACTTTTGTACCCCAATGTGTTTGCGCGTGTAAGCGTTCTAATACCTGCCTAGCGTAAGCTTTTGGCAACATCTCTCGCTCATCAGGTAATGTCCATTTCCCTTGTTCCACTCTAGCTCCTATTTTCTCTAATTTTGCTTGTTCCTCCAGCGTAAACTTTTTCTCCTTTTCCTCTTATCCTCTTCCACTAGTGTCCTCCCTTGTTTGTGTATGATTAATTTTAACAGTTTCAATCCTCAAGGCTGCTTCCTGAGCCTCCTTATCTGCTAAATTATTTCCTCTAATTCGATAATCTAATCCCTTTTGGTGTCCCCTCACATGCACCACGGCTATTTCCTTTGGTTCTCTTAACACTTTTAAAATTTTACTATCAACTCCTGATGTATTAAGTTCTTTCCTTGAGTGTTAATCAAGCCTCTTTCCTCCCAAATTTTTCCAAAAGTATGGACTACTCCATATGCATATTTGGAATCTGTGAATATGGTCCCTCTTCTTTCTTTTAATAATTCCAGGGCCCTACATAAGGCATAAAGCTCACAAGCCTGAGCTGACCATGATGGACTCAGAGGTCCTGATTCCACAAGTTCTAAGTCCTTGTCAATTTTTGCATATCCTGATTTTCTCTTCCCTTCTATTACTTGGGAGGATCCATCTACAAACAATTTTTCTCCTCCCTCCAATTCAATATCTCTAAGATTGAGCCTTACTTTTGTCTGGGATTCTATAACTTCTAAACAATTGTGTTATAGCACTACTGCTTCTGAGGGTTCCCCAAACCGGAACTGCGCGGGGCTCTGGGCAGAGGTGACTCCTAATTCCAAATTAGGTGAATCTATCAAGATGGTTTCATATTTCAGAAGTCTACTATCTGTCAACCATTTCTCTGTCCTCTGTTGGAGGACATTCCTAACATTATGTGGCGTATATACCTTTAGAGGTACACTAAAGGTAATTTTCCTAGCTTCCTCTATCAATAATGCCATAGCAACTAGGGCTTGGAGACATGCTGGCCACCCCCTGCTCACCGAATTTAACAATTTGGATAAATATCCCACCAGTGTGTGTGGGTTTTTTGGGGGTTTTTTTTGTTTGTTTTTGTTTTGTTTTGTTTGTTTTTTTGTTTTTTTTTGTTTTTTTTTTTTTCCATTCCCTTTTTAGTCTGTGGAGGTCTTAGGATTAAAATACCAGAAACCCGGTCAGGATCTGATTTCTTTTTTTTTCCTTTGCTTAACCAGTGTCCCAAATATTTTACTTCTTGCTCTATAAATTGTAATTTTGAGCAGGACACTTTTAATCCCTTTTTCTCTAAAAAATTTAACAATCTAATGGTGGCTTTTTGGGTCTCCTCTTCAGTTTCTCCTGCTACCAGTAAATCATTCACATATTGTAATAATTTTTCCCTCCTCGTGTACTGTAAAACCTTGTAAGATTTTCTTTAAGGTCTGTCCAAACAAATTTGGTGACTCCGTAAACCCTTGTGGTAGCACTGTCCACCTTAATTGTTGTTCTTCGTCCTGTTTCGGGGTCTTCCCATTCAAAGGTAAAATAATCTCTGAACCCCTTATCCAAAAGACAGGCCCAAAAGGCATCTTTCAAATCTATTACACTATACCAAATATGTTTAGGAGACAGGTGACTCAATAAAGTATAAGGATTTGCCACGACAGGAAATTTGGTGATTGTTCGCCGATTCACGGCTCTCAAATCCTGTACCATCCTATATGTACCATCTGATTTCTTTACAGGGAGTATCGGGGTATTGTGGGGTGACATACATGGTTCCAAAGTCCCATTTTTTAGTAATTTATCCACAATAGGTTTTAGACCTCTCTGGCCTTCTATAGATATAGGATATTGTTTAATTCTAATTGGCTTATGAGGGTCTGTTATTTGTACCTTGATGGGTTCCATATCTAATCTCCCAACATCTCCTTCCTTATACCATACTTGGGGGTCAATTTTTTCCTCATCAAGTTGGGTTAAGGTACATAAGTTAATATATAACCGATCTCCTTGGTTCTGAATAGTTAGGTTTAGTTTTAAAATCAAGTCCCTCCCTAATAGGTTATATTCTGCTTCTGGTAATAAAAGTAAATCATTTAAACAAATTTTTGTCTCTGTCTCAATCTCTACTTCTTCTAAGATGGGGACTTTGAAGGGTTCTCCTTTTGCACCTGTTACTGACATCTGGGCTTTTCCTTTTCCTACCCCTTTTGGGAGTTTCTGAATCGTTGACCTTTCAGCTCCAGTATCTACTAAAAATAAAAATTCTTCTTTTTGGGGACCTACTAATAGTTTTATCAAGGGCTCTGTTGATGTTGAGGTCCCCAGAAGATACAACCCCTAACACCCCTAATCCTCTTTGAACATTTTCTCATCCCATTCCCGTTTACGGCAGGTTTTCTGAACACGTCCCTTTTTGTTACAATAGTAACAGATGGGAATTGTGGGTCTATCTTGATGAGATTGTCCCTGGGGTGGCTGTTCTGGTCTCTTATCTTTTTTTCTCTCCCAGCTGAGTCTTACTCCTCTGACTTTCCCTCACTGCTGCTACAAAAATTCTTGCCTCTGCTTCTTGTTTTTCTTCGTCCCTCCTGACATAAACCTTTTGAGCTTCTCTTAGTAATTCTTCCAACCCTCTCTCTTGCCAATCCTCTATCTCCACCCAGAGGTACTTCCCGTAAAGGATACAAAGACGCTCTGGGTGCTCAGTTTGGGATCCTCCCCTTAGAGTTGAATTCGACCCTGGGGCCGTAGGGGAAGTCATCAAATTTGGTGACGGTATTTGACGGGTAGCTGGATTATACGGGGGAGGTAAGTGATCTAGGGGGTCCCAATCCTTCTTTTCCTTTTCCATGTGTTGCTCCCCTACGGTCTTATTTTTCCCTACTCCTGTTTTAAGATGAAAAATGCCCACACAGGCCTTTATCCATAAACTAGCATACTCGCTCTCCTCTTGGCAAAACGGTTCCTTAGAATTTACATACAGGTTTAGCGCCTGACAAACCCAATCCTCAAATGACCCAAATACAGGCCAAAAAAAACGTGGGGTCTCAAGGGGTTCTTTGGCCATTTTACCATACAATATTTAACTAATTTCTCTTTTGTCTTCCCTTTTCCAGGGCCCTTATTATTCCAATGTTTTAACATTATTCCTAATGGAATCTCCGGAGGTATTTTTAGTAATTCGCTCCCTTTCTTCTGGTCCTGGGTTCTCGATTTCGTCTGACCCATCTAGGAATTTTTACTGTGGCAATTCCTACAGCCCTTGGTTACCAAGCAGAGTGTCTTGCAGGGGGTTTCAAACTTCTCACTCACCTATGGATCCTATAAAAATCGCTTCGGTCCTTTACCGGCCAAGTCCCTCGCGGGAGATTGGAACCGCGGTTAGAAGACCTCCACAATCGCTTCGGAACGAGGTTCCGTCTCAGTCACACTCTTACACACACAGGCAACCGAATCCCACCCAACCGAACGGTATACACCTTAAATACTTACGACTCCGTCGTCTTCGTTCGGATCTTCGCGCGCAGAATTACGGGCAAAATAAACTGCTGCAGCCGGCAAGGGAGCTCATAAAAAATCAAATTCTTTGCTTGCCCCTATTTGGGTTCAGGATGGTGTTAGTCCCGACCCGACCCGATCAGGAGCCACCAAATGGTGGGGCGCCCCTCCTAGATCAAGTCAGTATTCAGGAACCAAGACCATCCCGGACGAGTCCCCAGTTGTGATAAATGATTTAGTCCCAAACAGGATTCCAATTTAAGTTTGCAATTTATTAAACAAATAGAGGCAAGCAAACAGCGCTGGGTGCGTCGGGAGTCTCCGCTCCACCAAGACGCACACCTTCACTTCTTACAATTCCTTCCTTTATACTTCTCTAGGCTTCGTTTCTTGCCTTTCTCCGCCTTTTTCTTGGAAGATGACTCTTTCTTTAAGTACGTCACCACTTCCCCGGTCTGCGCATGCTTCATCTTTTTCTAGGTGGTCGTCCGGTGGTCGTTGGGAGGAAGATGCTCCTCTTCGTCAGTGCACTCTACATGACCTCTCTGTTTGTGCAGGCGCTCCGTTATTCTACTTATATTATGCTACCTTATTTGGCTATACATTTTCTTGACATTTCTGCGGTTATTTACAACACTGGTTTGCACTAGTATATCAGGAACTAACTTACATATCAGGAGGCTACATAAGTTACACATATCAAGGGAGTTACCCAAACTATACTTATCAGGAAGTTACATAAAGACTACCACTCCCCTGTTTATGGTCATGCCCTACATATATTCCTTTATTTCAATATAAATGACATTTGCTTCAAGCTTATATTCACTAGATTTTCTTTACACGAATCGCTCATTCCTCACAGTTTCAGGGACAATGGAGCTTTTCTTAGTAGCGGGAAGAGCAAGAAACCTCCACAAATTACAGCTGGGAAGGTTCTGTCTGGATGTGAGAAAAAATAATCCTCACTGAGAGGGTAGTCTTGTGCTGCAAGAGATCACCCAGAGGGAGTCTGGATTATCCCATGGCTTTGTGTTTCAAGGAGCAGCTGGTGAGGGTGGAGAGCCATCAGTGAAGGCATAGAAATGCCAGGGTGAGAGCTAGGTGGGAAAGCAAGATGGCTGTCAGCAAGCTGAAGGGAAAGAGGTGAGGCATGGGACAGTGTAGGGCAGCCTGCATAGAGATGGCCAAGGGTTCTAGCAAGACCGAGAGGTCCAAAAGGACTGAGGTCTTTGTCGTCTTGACTATAGCAGCTGTCTCTACCACCAGGGCCAGTGAGACAAAACTTTATTCTTCTCTTCTCAGAAACTGCCTTCCCAGGACCTGGGCTCAGGGTTTGGCCTTGCCTGCTTCATAAAACGAACCAAGGGTTTTCTCAGCATTACAGCCACCTGTGCAGTGCCCTTGCCTACCTGCAGTCACCGTCTCCAAGTATCTGCTCTAATGAGTCAATGAGGAGCCTTTGGCAGTAATGGGTCTCATTAAGTCCCATTAATGCTTCAAGGTATTTTGGGGTTTGCTTCTGGCTTTGACTTCTTGAGAGGTTTGTTCAGTCTTCTCCCAGTATCTGAGGTTCACGGACTGAGCCCCAAATACACCATGGGGCTCCTTAAAACACAGAAAGCCCTAACAAGTCATGCCTCTTCCTGTAACGTTCTCCACGTCTGCAAGACTCGTATAGCTAATCTGAGTTGTTTCATAGCGTGGTTAAGAAGGAAGATTTCAAAGTGCACCTAATAAAGTTATTTTTAATTTTAAAGGCGGTATTTTGTTAATTTCAGTTTAAAGAAGTGATAGAAGCATTATCCAACTGATATGGATCCTGAGTGTCAGGAGCGTCTCCTGAGGAGGTCTGGACAGGTAGGAAAAGCAGTCCCTTGAGATCTGACACTGGGTGGACAACCTTGCTCCTCACCTCCCCAGACTCCCCACCTGTCGTTGGCCACCTGGGATTTACATCACTTTCCCTTCATCAGACTTCTCTGAACTCTGGGAGCTGAATGTTAGAGCTCCATTGCACCATCTCCCACCCACTTTCCTTAGAGGACTGGCTGCACACAGGCACAGAAGGATGTTTCCCATTTGCAAGCAAAGCAAAGTAAAGCACGATCAAGTGTCTTAAGCAATAAAACACTCCTCAACCATATACTAAGTACAAGCTGCCTCTAATGAGGTCGCCTTTCTACAAGGGATGATCTTACGAGAAATGTTTTAGATAGATAGATAGATAAAGGTAGATACAATTAAAAGAGTTGGCTAAAGATACCGTTATACTACTGAAAGACAGGCAGGCTTTTAGTCCCTGAAGCTCAAAGCAGCAGTGTGGGTGGGAAGTATCTGAATGAACAAAGAGTAAGGGAAGGAGAACAATGGAAAGGGCCTTTGTCTAGACAGTCTGCTGAAAACATTACTTCAGAAATGGTCATTGTATCAGCACAGGTGAAAATATATGAAAGATTAGAATTATTAACTACAAAAGACATTAACCACTTGATCCAGTGTGGCCTGGCAGCAAAGGCAGCCAGCAGTGTCCTGACGTGTATAAAGAGGAGCCTCGCCAAAAGAGTGAGGGAAGTGGTTGTCTCCCCATGCTCATTGCTTGTTAGACCACCTGTAACCAATTATATCCAGTTTTAGGGCCCCAGTTCAGGTGTACTGATCTGGCTGGGATGGGGTTACCTTCCTTCATAGCAGCCTGTGTGGTGCTATGTTTTGCATTTGTGCCTTAAACAGTGTTGATAACACACCAGTGTTCTGGCTATTGCTGAGCAGTGTTTGCACAGTGTCAAGGCCGCCTCTGCTCCCTCCCAGTGAGTGGGCTGCAGATGGGCAAGAACAGCTGACCCCAACTGACCAAAGGGATATTCTCTAACGTACGACATTGTGCTGAGCAATAAAAGCTGGGACAGAGGAAGAAGGAACTAGAATTTTTTTGTTACAGGAATCACTTCCTAGTTCACATGCAATCCATTGCATAGCATTAGTAAAAGGCCTTAGACCTTCATGAGCGGTGAACTTTCACCTAGCTACTGATGAAGTTCTACTGAACTCTTACTTAGTCGCGTGAGGGAAGGCCCTGAAACTGGTGTAAATTAGAAAGATAAGATAGCCACATCCATCAGCAGAGGTTGCCTCATCGAGAAACGAAAAAGAACGGCCCGCTTGGAGACAGTGAAAGGATCCAATGAGGAAAAAGGAGACCCCAGACCCAAATACTCCAACTGGACTAAACCGTCTCACAAGGGGAGGGGAGCTTAGACTGTAAGGGTATGATTGTCCAGAGAGTCTCTGGTTCAGGGTCCGTCTCCAGAGGCACTCAGCTCAAGCTGTTCTTCACCACTGTACTGCTTAATAAATTCAACTGGTATACGTCATGTCAGAGATTCTGCTTCAGGAAACCTAGGGTTGAGCCTGAGGGAAGAGAAAGCACCCAAGAGAGACTCTGTGTGTGTGTGTGTGTGTGTGTGTGTAGAGTCGAAAGGCGCACACGTCGGCTCACTGGAGTCTCCTGCTGCAAAGGGACTCCAGACCCAGCAGTTAAAGTCTCGGGTGGTGTGTGTGCAACTCCTTGATTGGTGTGTGAATGCTCAGGCAGCGGCTTCTCCATTAACGTTTTTTCATTCAAAGAGTCTTCTGTGTGGAGACTGGCTGGGCATCATTTTTGCTTGTGGGAGGTGGTGAGTGGTTGCCTTTGCGTTGCTTGTTATTATTATTGCTTGTTGATTTTTAAAAAATCTCTTTCTTTCACCTGCTAAGCTGTCTTTATCTTGACCCACAACTTTCCGTGCTTTATTTCTTCCTGTTCTCTCTCCTGTCCCAGTGGGGAAGGGGAGGAAAGAGTGAGCGGCTGCGTGGCTGCCGGGCTATTGGCCAGAGTCAATCCACCACATCAAGGAAGACGTTGACAACTGGGAGTGACTTCAGTGGGAGGCTGCCAAGATGCGCAGGGGCTGCAGCACTTGCCTGGGGAGCAGAAACTGAGGGAAAGGGCTGCCTTCGGCCTGGGAAAGGGAAGGTCTGGGGAACCTCATAGCAGCCAGCCAGTCCCTGCAGGGAGGTTTTCAGGAAGATGGAGCCAGTCTTGTCACCGTGGTGCTTGGCAGGACGATAATAGACGATAGTCAAATGTTGAAATAAGGAATGTTGAGGCTGGAGATAGGGACAATCTTTCTCTCCATAAGGGCATCCAAACATTGAAGCAGGTTTCCCAGAGATGTTTTCCTGTCTTTGTCCTTGGACATTTTCCAGCCCCCATGTGGCAAAGCCTTGAGCAAAGTGGTCTGACTCCGTAGCCGATTCTGCTGTGAGCATGAGGTTGGACTGGAGACCTACTGAGGTCCCATTCAGGAGAGTGGAAAACTAAATGATGCTGTGGTTCCTTCCTCTCTAGGTGTGCCCTTGATGACAGTAGGGAAAGCTGTCAGGTTCCCCGTGACCATGGAAGTAAGTCAGATGCTGGCATAGTCAGATCAGCTGAAGTTGTCTTCTCCTCCTCCAGGCAGTGTTGCTCAGATGCAGGACTGCTTCACAGGTATCCCCAAACAGCCCTGGTTATTTCCTTTGCTTCACCATTCATTCCCTTTTCATTCTTTTCCCACCTCTCAAGTCCTGCTCTTTAACCATCCTTATCCCCACCCATGCAAAAAGCCAAGGACTTTTCACTGTTTATCCAGTGGCCCTGCATTTGCTCACTTTGAACCTTCCTTTGGTGTCTCTGAGGTGGTTACTGTGGTGCTTTCTACCTCGCATTGCAACTCAACTTAACGCTAGTACTCTTTTCTTCTCTGTAGTGTCCTGCAGCTACTTAAGTTCTGATCTTGATAGAGGCACCACGACTCAGGATGGCCGTTGGCACGCATACTTTAAAAGCTGGACTGTTGGAGGTTCAGTCCAGAGGGACCTTGGCACACCTGGGATTTGGCCAGCAGAAACCTCAAGGTTTTGAAGGAAAAGCTCAGAAACAACTCCATGCAGCAGCATGGACAGGGACCTGACTGACTAAGGGAACTGTGACAATGCCATATGAGTCAGTGGTTCTCACATTTCGAAAGGAGAGTGGAGTGTCTGGAGGAGGTCTGCCAACTTGAAGTGAAGGGCCTAAAGGATGAGCTGTGGGGAGAGTCTGAGGGAGCTGGGTGTCTGTAGCCTGCTGAAGTGGAGGCATGGGTTTACCTAGCAAGAGCCTGCACCTGCCTGGAGGGATAACGGAGCCAACCTGTTCTCTGCAGTCACCATTGATACGACAGAAGGAACAGCCACAAGCTGCCTCTTGGGACCTTTAGGCTGAACCTCAGGAAAAATAAAATGGACTAGGAGGAGCGTTGCCATGATCTCCACCTTTGGAGCTCTTCAAGTTTCAGCGCCGCAAAGTCACGGCCAGCCTGGAGGCTGGACTAGAGACCCCCTCGCAGCAGTCTCTTTCCCAACAGGCCTGTGCCTTGCCACATGTCATATGAGAAGAGACTAAGCTGGAGGAGAGGGTCTCTACATCACAGGACAATTCAGGGTGGAAGGAGGGTCAGGAGGTCTCTAGAGTTGCACTGGCTCCAAGCAGGGCCAGCTCTGAGGTCAGACCAGCTTGCTCGCTAAATGCCAGAATCCGGAGAAAGAGTTTACACATGAACCAGGCATCTGTGCCGCCGTTACAGAAATGGAGACAAGGCCTTTGACCAGCTCCCTGAACACAGCTATTGGTACGTCATGCCCCCTGAGAACATCCATCCTCCCGGGAACATCCATCTTCTTGTCCAAAGGAGTGGGATCCTTATGCAACTATCCTGCCATATCTCCAGACCATGGGGTGCTTTACACTGTAAACAGAACTGAAGGAAAGCCTCTGACTTGGGTACGGTCAACTGAATTGCTAAAAGAGGGCAAGATGGAGGGATCTCAGAGCTTCCAGGTTCTTCCTGAAGATAGAAGGCCTCAGATATAGGAACAGAAGATAACAGTTTTGAACTAGCCTAGGCTTTAGATCATTTCACATGTGATGGCTCTGCTCCATCTGACTCACCTGGGCTCTGGCACTTGGAGGGCCACAGTGTCATCCATTGTACACCCCATAAAGAATCAAGCTGGGAAGTGACTCTTCACGTACAAGTGAACAAGGTCGATGGACAGGCAAGGCTATGTCTGGAGACCAGTACACCTAGAGCATCGATCAAGCTGGGGCTGAAACTCAGGCCTGGTCTTCAATGGTCTCCTGGGCCCATGGACAGAGGTGTGGATGGAGGCCCCAGGTGAGGCTGATTAGGGTCCTGAAGGCCTGTGGATGCTCTCAGGGCCCTGACACTGCCCCCATGGGATCCCACCTGCCAGTGCCCTCAATAGGCCAAGTTCTCATTCCCGCATGTGCAGGGTCTGTGCTCGGCTACTCTCCTTCCCCGCTTCTGTGCAGATCTGGGAGACCACAGTTTCATGCTGACTACAACCAAGGCTGAAACTGGTCTTCCCATCCCTGACCAACTTTTCCTCTTTTGGGAGTACAAGGTCCAGGTGAGCCTCAGACTGGGTGGCACAGTTAGAAGCTGACCCACACACAAGATCCCGCCTAACCTGTTGCATGTCCCATAGAGAACATCCACACATCTGACCTGCTCTGGTAGCAAGCAGGGCATCCTCCACTTCTCGCCTTCCCTGTTAGTCTCGCCTAAAGATGTTGTATCTCCGTCAGTCACAAAAGCTGTGGGAGCTGTCCTTTTCCATCTTGACTCTTGCTCCCCTAACGTCACAGCTTTGCGATGGCATGTTGTCCTCCTGCTGTCTGTGCTCCAGGCTGTGGGTTTTGGTGCACATTAGGCCTGTAGCACCTCAGATGTGGCACCAGGGCCAAGGGCAGATTTGTCACATGGACACCTGATACCAAAAGATTGGCCCTCTTTGTGTGGAAAGGCTTCACAGCCGATGTGTGCTGGAGTGGATGGCAGGAGGCAACATAATGATGAAGGAGGTTCTCACAACGAGAGCAAAAGCTGCAGTCCCCAAGACCAGACAGAAAACGGCCTTGGGCTGTGCAGCCCTGGCAGGAGAGGGGTTTGTTGTCCCAGGTGACACTTGCAGCAATGCGTGGGGCCTGTGACAGAGGTGAAGCCGATCTCCAAGAAGGACAAGCTGCTGCTGAGAAAGTCCCCGGGGGAGGACAGCCTGTCATCCAGCCACACTGTGGACATCATGCTGGGGGCTGACTGGCTAGATAGCAGCTCTGCAGAGAAGTACCTTAGGGTCCTGGAGGGCAAGCAGCTGAGCATGAGCCAGCCATGCAGCCTCGCAGCAAAGGCCAGCAGCCTCCTGGGCTGCATTAGGAAAAGCATTGCCGGCAGATGGAGGGAAGTTAACCTTCTCCTCCACTGAGCACCGGTGGGCCACATCTGGAGTGCTGTGTCCAGTGCTGGGCTCCCCAGTGCAAGAAAGTTGTTGACCTGCTAAAGCAAGGCTATCAAAGGGCCACAAAGCTGATTTAAGGGACCGCAGCATCTTCCATAGGACGGAAGGCTGAGAGGTCTGGGACCGTTAAGCCTGGAGAAAAAATTGCTCAGGAGTGTGGAGTAATAAGGCACGGACTGTGGCAGGGCTTCAGGCCAAAGACCTTTATTGTTAGCGTAGCGTGCTTTTTATACAAATACAGCCCGTTCACGCACCTAAAAGTGCTACCCGGTTGGCTATTGCTTTAAGTCCACGCGACTCTCACAGAGGCAGGATTGGTCGCCTCTGTATGTCCACGCGCTCCTTTGCTTCTTCTTAGTTGTTTACCACAGCTCCTTCTCTTCAAGGTTGAGCCCTGCAGGTGTCCGGCTGTTTACCAGCTTCTCAATGCCACAGCTCCTTCTCCTTAAGGTCGAGCCATGCAGGGTGATCCCAATATCACCCCCTTTTTGTTTATCTATAAACAAAACCTGATGGTTCATTCGCAACCCGAGGACTGTGAGGAAGATGGACCATGTGTACATTCTTCTATCGTCCTGCACCACGAACTCAGCCCAGCAGTCGGTAGGTGCCAGCTTTACGTGGGCGTCCCCACGGAGGCAACAGTGGCCTTGCCGTACACCGGCCCACTGCCCTTTGGGAAATCCTGGTATTTATACATTTGCAGAGGAACGAGTTTCGACACACGTGGCCAGCGAGTGTCAGAACACGCCTTGGTTGCCACCTTTCAACACAGAGAGCCTATGGCATACGCGCCCGCTGGCCAGACGTGCTGCACGTGCCCCAGCCACCCTGTCTGTTGGTTCGTAGGCTTTGTTCACGCGGCATATTACCATAATCCAGCAGTCACATATCAACCATGCTCAAGCCAATAGCAGAATGTTATAAGGCAAACAAAATTGTGAATTGTGCTTTATATTCCTCCGTTACTGCATGTCTTCCCCATCCTCCCCTAACCTTGATCAACTTTCTTATCTCTTGGGCTGTTTTCTCTCACCCAGCATAGTATCTGTTTCTTACCCAGCCATCCATTTTCTGATATTCTAACTGCAGTTTTCTCACAGGCCAAAATTCCATCTGTTAACCCCTCCGTATGTATACGATAATTGGCGATAATTTCCATTTCTGCCGACAAGCTAACTATTGCTTTTTCTAGCTGAGATAAACGTCTGAGTCCCAAACAGGATTCCAATTGAAGTTTACAATGTATTACATTATATACATTAACCACTCTGCTAGACTTAGGCTTGCGGTCATACAAGGATACGTAGGACAGAAGGTTACACTTCATCACACGAATCAGATGAACATATTTCACATAGCTGTACTACTCCTCGTGATGGGAAAAGCGCCCGTACAAAGCTATGATAACCTTTATTATATCTCACCAAGGGATTTGTAGTTATAGAGTGCTTTGCCCTAAAATCTTTCCATGTTCCTCTAATGATACCGCTAATTTCAGTCTGATTAATTATCTGTGTTATAAATGATTTAGTCCCAAACAGGATTCCAATTCAAATGTACAATTTATTAAGCGAATAGAGGCAAGCAAACAGCGCTGGGTGCGCCGGGAGTCTCCGCTCCACCAAGACGCACGCGGTTCAGCTCCTGTTCCTGGTTTATAACCTGTCCGTTAATACATATTCATGAACAGGCGTGTCTTCTTCGGCGCATGCCCTCTTCTCCTTCTAGGATCTTCTCGAATCTTCCTCAGCGTGATCCTGTTCGCTAATACATTTTCATGAATAGGCGTGTCTGCTAATACATATTAATGAACAGGCGTGTCTTCTTCAGCGCGTGCCCTCTTCTCCTGCTAGAGTCTTCTTGAATTTTCCTCGGCGTGCCCCCAGGATGACCCCAAACCGTATGCATGCACTTTCTTTACACAATACTATGCGGTCAGTGGTCAAACTGGTTTGAGCTGATATACCAGCCAAGTAGTTTAACTTTCTCCTGTAAAATACCCCTTTTTATGGTGCAGGAGAAATCCATAAAAGTCCAGAAGGTTACACTTCATCACACGAATCAGATGAACATATTTCACAATCCCCCATCTTTTTCTTTATAGTATTGATTCGTGTTTTCGTTTCCAACTGAGTACTGCAGATATCTGCATTCCTTGTATAACCGAGTAGATTAATCTAGTAACAATTCCCCACATATCCCCAATACAACTATCCCGATTTTAGTAAGCCAATCACCACCCATAAAATCTCCCCAAAATCCTCCTAGATTGATTCCATTCCAAGTTTATCTCTCAGGAGGCCATTCGTTATACACCTGGACTCCTAGTCGCTCTCCCTAATTTATGGGTAACAGGAAAAAACTAGGTTTTATTGTTGATTACACGTACGGGCTGTACAATTAGAAAAGGTCCTCAGTTTTCCCATTTTTCTGGGGTAAACCCCAGCTGGACTTGTTCCAATATTGACTACAGTTATTTGCCGTAGTCAGAGTCAAGGAACTCACCCCAAGTAGAACTAGAAGAGGTCCGGTCAGGGCCATAGTGGTCGGCGGTCACAGCCCAAAGGGGTTGCAGCCCTTGGCAGACCCTTTTTAAGCCGCAACACCAGTTCCCCTCCGGTCTTGCCCTCTTCCTTCCTTTAAGGGGGTGCTTTCTTAGTACCCAAATTAATTGAGCACTGCTTGTGAAGGCCAGAGCTTTGCTAGATCAGTGGTTTGTCCAGACCTGAGCACTTGCCCGAGCCTGGCGATCCTCTTTATTTGCAAGGCTTTATGGCTACAGAAAACTGCCAGTTAGCCTGCAGTTCTTACAAATAAACACCACCTTCTACACCAAGGACAAATTCTAGTTCCAGCTCCTTTTTCCTGTTCTTCTTTTGCCAACAACTCCTTCCGATGATACTCGTTTGGAGTACCCATTGTTGTTTCCTATTACCCTTTCCCATTGTTTTCCAAACTTGGGGATTACTTATATTGCTCTCCATAGCTTCCCATGGCCATCGTTCACCTCGATTTGTTCCACCACAAACGTAACAATTAGTTATATTCAATGACTTAGCAATGTTTTCAGCAAGATTTACAAGTAGATTTTTAGCAACTGTGGGAATTTCATGTTTCACTCCTGTTTCTATTACAGGAGTAGCCGCAATAAAATTCCCACAGCAATTTAGTCAGATGTGACCTTCCACTCCTTCCCTGGACCTTTCACTCGCGACACATGTGTCCATCCTTTTTCAGCAGTTCTCACAGCTGTTTCTGTAGTGAATAAAACAAGGAAAGGTCCTTCCCAGAGGGGAGATAGGTTTCCTTCTTTCCATGTTTTTATCAGAATTTTATCTCCTGGTTCTAACTGATGAATTGCAAATCCTAAAGGTGGTGTTTGGGCCACCATCCCAATCTCTCTTCATTCTTTTAATCTTTTTCCAATGGTAATTATATCTTGTTGGATACTATGATCCTCAATTACATTGTTCCCCAGAGGCATTCCTTGAAAATAAGGCATGCCATAGAACATTTCATATGGCGATATTCCAGTCTCACTGTATGTTTTTGTTAAGTGCCAATGGTAAACATTTCGTCCAGGGCATTTGTGTCTCAATCATTAATTTAGCCAATTGTTGTTTTATTGTTTGATTCATTCTTTCTACCTTCCCCGAGCTTTGTGGGTGCCACAGAGTGTGGTATTCCCACTGAATACCTAATGATTGACATAATACTTTCTCAAAAGGTCTGTAAGCTGTTTTTCTCCCTCCCGTGGCTGCTTGTCGAAACACTGTCTTATTTACCTTTTGACAAATTAAGCAACCTTGTGTAATTTGCTTTGCTATTTCAAAAATTCCAATACAACCAAATTGTTTAAGAAAATGATCACTTAACGCTTTTGTACCCCAATGTGTTTGTGCATGCAAACGTTCTAATAATCGCCTGGTGTAGGCTTTTGGCAGCATTTCTCGCCCATCGGGCAGTGCCCATTTTCCTTGTTCTATTTAGCTCCTATTTTCTTCAATTTTGTTTGTCCTTCTGGGGTAAACTCCTTCTCTCTTTCCTCTCGTCCTTTGCTGGTGTCCTCCTTTGTTTGTATGACATTAATTTTGGCAACTTTAGTCCTCAAGGCTGCTTCCTGGGCCTCTTTAGCTGCTAAGTTATTTCCTCTAATTCGGTAATCACCAAAAGTCCCTTTTGGTCTCCCCTCACATGTACCACTGCTATCTCCTTTGGTTCTCTTAACGCCTTCAAAATCTTTCCTATTAATTCTTGATGTATTAAATTCCTCCCGTGAGTATTAATCCAACCTCTTTCTTCCCAAATTTTTCCAAAAGTGTGGACCACCCCATATGCGTATTTAGAATCTGTAAATACAGTCCCGCTTCTTCCTTTTAATAATTCCAGGGCCCTACATAGGGCATACAGCTCACAAGCCTGAGCTGACCATGATGGACTCAGAGGTCCTGATTCCACAATTTCTAAGTCCTTGTTAATTATTGCATATCCCGATTTTCTCTTCCCTTCTACCACTCGGGAGGAGCCATCTATAAACAGCGCTTCTCCATTTTTCAACTCAGCATCTCTTAGATCTGGTCTCACCTTAGTCTGGGTCTCAATTACCTCTAAACAGTTATGTTGTAATTCCTCTGATGGTTCTCCAAACAAAAATTGTGCTGGACTCTGAGCAGAAGTCACCCTCAGTTCTAAGTCAGGGGAGTCTATTAGTATTGCTTCATACTTTAGGATCCGGCTGTCCGTTAACCATTTTTCCGCTTCTTGTTGTAAAACATTTCTGACATTGTGTGGGGTATACACTTTTAAAGGAGCACTAAAGGTAATCTTCCTAACTTCCTCTATTAATAATGCTGTAGCAACCAAAGCTTGGAGACAAGCAGGCCATGCTCTGCTTACTGGATCAAGTAACTTAGAACAATGCCCCATGGGTTTTTTGGATTCCTGCCCAGTCTTGAGTAAGAACTCCATATGCTGTCTGGCTTGATGTATTCACAAAGAGATAGAAAGGTTTTTCTAGATCTGGGAGGCTCAATACAGGTGCTTGTATTAATGCCCTTTTTACTTCCTCAAATCTCTGATCATCTTCAATAAACCACTTAAGTTGGTTATTAGTTAATTTTTCATATAAGAATTTTACTTTATCACTATAATTTTCAAGCCATGGTCTACAATATCCTAATAATCCCAGTATTTGCCTAATTTCCGTTTTAGTCTGTGGGGGTCTTAAGGATAGAATCCCAGATACCCTATCAGGATCTAACTTCTTCCTTCCCTTACTCAGCCAATGTACTAAATATTTTACTTCTTGTTCTACAAACTGTAGCTTTGATCGGGACACCTTTAATCCCTTTTCCCCTTGAAAATTTAACAATTTAATGGTGGTTTTTTGGATCCCCTCTTCAGTTTCTCCTGCTACTAATGAATTGTCCACATATTGCAATAATTTTACCTCCTTAGGTATTGTGAAATCTTGTAGAATTTTTTCTAAAGTTTGTCCAAATAGATTTGGTGACTCCGTAAACCCTTGTGGTAACACAGTCCATCTTAATTGTTGTTTTTGTCCTGTTTCGGGGTCCTCCCACTCAAAGGCAAAATAATCTCTGGATGCCTCATCCAGAGGACAGGCCCAAAAAGCATCTTTCAAATCTATTACACTATACCAAGTATGTTTGGGAGATATATGACTCAATAAAGTATAAGGATTTGCCACCACAGGGAATTTAGTGATTGTTCGCTGATTTACAGCTCTTAAGTCCTGCACCATCCTGTATGACCCATCCGGCTTTTTTACGGGAAGAATGGGCGTGTTACGAGGTGACATACATGGTTCTAGGGTTCCTTTTCCCAAAAGTCTGTCAACTACAGGTTTTAATCCTTTTCGACCCTCCATAGGTATAGGGTATAGCTTGATTCTAATTGGGCGGTGCGGATCTATTATTTGAATGCTTATGGGGTCCATTTTGTCTTTCCAGTTTCCCCTTCCTTATACCACACTGAGGGGTTAATAGCTTCTTCATCCTCTTGTGTTAAAGTGTATAATTTAATCTGCAATTTGTCCCCTTGACTCTGAATGCTCAAGTTTAACTTCAAAATCAAATCCCTTCCTAATAAATTGTATTCCGCTTCAGGGAGCAAAAGTAAATCATTAAGACAAATTTTCTTTTCTGTTTCTACTTCTACATCTTTCAATATATTTACTTTAAAAGGCTCTCCTTTTGCTCCTGCTACTGACACGTAACTCTTCCCTTTTTCTATTCCTTTTGGAAGTTTTTGAATGGTTGACTTTTCGGCCCCTGTATCCACTAAAAATAAAACTTCCTCTTTATGGGGACCAATCAATAATTTTATCAAGGGCTCTGTTGATGTTGAAGTCCCCAGAAGATAGAGCCCCCGACACCCCTAATCTTCTTTGAACATCTTCTCATCTTGTTCCCGCTGACGGCAGTTCTTCTGAACATGTCCCCTCTTGTTACAGTAGTAACAGACGGGAATTGTAAATCTTCCTCGATAAGGCTGTCCCCAGGGTGTCTGCTCTATTCTTTTTTCCCTTTTCTCTCCAGGAGTCGTCTTATTTTTCTGACTTTCCCTTACTGCTGCTACAAAAATTTTTGCTTTTGCTTTTTGTTTTTCTTCGTCCCTCCTAACATAGACTTTCTGGGCTTCTCTAAGTAACTCCTCTAATCCTCTTTCTTGCCAATCCTCCAATTTTTCTAATTTCCTTCTTATATCCCCCCAGGATTTAGCTACAAATTGTGTTCTAAGGAGTGCGGTCCCAGCCACTGTATTCGGATCAATTCCAGAATACATTGGTAGGTTTTTCCTCAACCTCTCCAACCATTCTGTTGGAGATTCGTCTTTCCCTTGTTGTTCATTAAATGCTTTAGTAATGTTTTGCCCTCGGGGAACCGCTTCCCTTATTCCCTGTATGATTAACGTTCTCAAATCCCTCATATTTTGTCTTCCTGGGGGTTGTTGATGATCCCAGTGGGGATCCACATTTGGCCATTTCTGATCTCCCGGGGGTCCTGCCTGACTCTGTCTTTCCCAAATTCTCATTCCAGCTTGTCTAATCATTCCCCTTTCCTCAACAGTGAATAGGATCCCTAAAATGGACTGTATTTCTTCCCAGGTATAAGTATTGGGGCCTAGGAATTGGTCCAATTTTTCAGCTACTCCGAGGGGATCATCTAATAGGGTCCCCATTTCTTTCTTGAAATTTCTTACGTCTGTGGTATTTAACGGGACTGCCACAAACCCGATGCCTCCCTGATTGCCTCCGAGGGGTACTTCTCGTAAGGGATATAGAGAAGCTCCCTCAGATACAGCAGTCCTACTTCTCGTACATGCAGCCGGAGGTCGATCTAATTCCGGTGCTGTTGGTGGTGGAGACAGGGGCAACGGTGGTACAGAGAGAGGTACTACGGCCACCGGAGGGGGAGCCGCCGCCGGAGATGGATTATTAGAACATGGAGGCGGTAGGTTATCCAGTGGCTCCCATTTATCATCTTTTTCCTTTTCACTTTTCCCCTCTTCTTCTTCCTCAAACTTTTCATCTGTTTTTAATGTAAGTATTGAGGCTGGAAAAGAACGTAAAGTTCTGTCCCATAATCCTGCATAATCACTTTCCTCCTGACTAAAAGGTTCCTTTGAATTAACATATATATTTAAGGCCTGGCAGACCCAGTCTTCAAAAGATCCAAAAGCGGGCCAAAAGACATGTGGTCTCAAACGTTCTTTTGGCCATTCTACCATACAATATTGAACTAATTTTAATTTACTTTTTCCTTTTCTGGGGCCCCTATCATTCCAATTTTCAATCATTATTCCTAATGGACTCTCCGGAGGTATTTCTAGTAATTCGCTCCCTTTCTTCTGGTCCTGGGGTCTCGATTTCGTCTGACCCATCTAGGAATTTTTACTGTGGCAATTCCTACAGCCCTTGGCTACCAGTAAGAGTGTCTTGCAGGGGGTTTAGGACCTATCACCCACCCACGAATCCTATAAGAATCGCTTCGGTCCTTCACCGGCCAAGTCCCTCGCGGGAGATTGGAACCGCGGTTAGAAGGCCTCCACAATCGCTTCGGAACTAGCTTCCGTCTCAGTCACACTCTTACACACACAGGCAACCGAATCCTACCCAACCGAACGGTATACACCTTAAATACTTACGACTCCGTCGTCTTCGTTCGGATCTTCGCGCGCAGAATTACGGGCAAAATAAACTGCTGCAGCCGGCAAGGGAGCTCATAAAAAATCAAATTCTTTGCTTGCCCCTATTCGGGTTCAGGATGGCGTTAGTCCCGACCCGACCCGATCAGGAGCCACCAAAAGGTGGGGCGCCCCTCCTAGATCAAGTCAGAATTCAGGAACCAAGACCATCCCGGACGAGCCCCCAATTGTTATAAATGATTTCGTCCCAAACACGATTCCAATTCAAATTTACAATTTATTAAGCGAATAGAGGCAAGCAAACAGCGCTGGGTGCGCCGGGAGTCTCTGCTCCACCAAGACGCACGCGGTTCAGTTCCTGTTCCTGGTTTATATCCTCTCCGTTAATACATATTCATGAATAGGCGTGTCTTCTTCGGCGCATGCCCTCTTCTCCTGCTAGAGTCTTCTCGAATCTTCCTCGGCGTGCCCCCAGGATGACCCCAAACCTTATGCATGCACTTTCTTTACACAATACTATGCGGTCAGTGGTCAAACTGGTTTGAGCTGATATACGAGCCAAGTAGTTTAACCTTCTCCTGTAAAACACCCCTTTTTATGGTGCAGGAGAAATCCATAAAAGTCCAGAAGATTACACTTCATCACACGAATCAGATGAACATATTTCACACCTCTAAGTATGGATCTGCATGTGGCCCACAATCTAGTAATGTTTCTTGCATATGGACCACCCCTGATCATAAAAGACGTTTTAAACAATGGGTGAAGAGACCCCATTATACCATGTCATTGGAACCAGACAGGCTATGGAATTGTATAAACAAGATAAATTGTTACAATATGGATGATTATCTATGGATACCGTTTGCCTCAGACCTCCATCACGCCTTAAGAAGTATATGCCTGTGCCACAAGTACAGTGCTCCAATCCCTAGCTTACAGACAGCATGTCCGATAGAATCCTCTAAACACATGGCTAGTAAATGTAGGATTCCTTCCCAACATTATAAAAAACGGATGCAAGACTCATGAGCCAGTAGTAAAGAGCACAAGTACCACTCTAATGTATCCTGCACTGCTTGAGACCGTATGGGTATGTTCTAATGAAGAGATATCAGATTACAGTCAACCCTATTGGGATGGGTTAGAATGCACTTTAGGAATTCCACAAGTTTATCTCCCATAATAGCTTTTAATCATACTCAGGAGTCATTCACTGTAGTCATTAATGAAACCAAGAGGGTACAGAACAAAGAGAAATGTATTGCCCTCCGTGTCACGGCCAAGCTATTATACAGCAGGGATGAGAGTAAGCTTAGCAATGGGATTGTTTTGGACTTCTTCGGCTGTGATAATTGAAAATTGATTATATCTAGAAAATCTACCATGGCAAGGAGAGACTCTAGCTAATTGTATGCAGCCAGCCAGCAAGGCTAAGCAACACCCAGCTTGTACCCACGAGCAGCCTCACAGATGACTTTAGAAAATCAATTAGCATTGAATATGGTACTACTAAAGGAGAACAGCGTTTGTGGATGGCTGAATAACACCTATCCTGGCAAAACCTGCTGTCAATTCCAAATGTGTCCGCTACTCTGCATCAAGCTAGAGATGAAATGCAAAAAACTGTGGACCAAACCCATGAGCTCAATGAGAAGATGAAACCAAGCAACTGGCAATGAACAAGGTGGATTTAAAATATTTTCAGTTGGCTCAGATTAAAAGTTAGTGGATGGGATCATAGTCTAACCCAGTATGTATTAATGTTTATCATAATGATTGTTATTGTCCGTATTTGATTGTCACGTGTGAAATCTATGATAACTAGAGCTGTAACCATGCGTGTTAAGAGGATCCACATCTATGATCCTGAATACATCCCTTTAATACCATCCCCTATTATAAATTGCGACGAGCGAGGGAAGGCAAGCAGTCGACTCAATATGAGTGATAAGGCAAGCTTCAACTTTATTGCAAAACCTTACACATATTTATACACTAAGTTCTACCTTATGCATACTTGTCTTACAATCATTGGCTTAGCCCTAAAGATTGCATTATCATACTCCTCCTACTTGCGGTTACTGCTACGTGGTCCGGGTTCCATCCTGTTTTTCTTATACAGTGCTGCTTCTTAGCTGTTTACCACAGCTCCTTCTCCTCAAGGCCGAGCCCTGCAGATGTCCAGCTGTTTACCAGCTTCCCAATGCCACAGCTCCCTCTTCTCAAGGCCGAGCCGTGCAGATATCTAGCTGTTTACCAGCTTCTCAATGCTGCAGCTCCTTCTCCTTAAGGTCGAGCCGTGCAGAGTGATCCCAACAATAAATTACCAACCAACAAGAGAGGATGAAAACACAGGAAGGAGAGATGAATGCCTCGACCCACCTAAATACAAATTACACAATGTTCCTCTTAGTGAGTTGTGACTAAGGTCACAGGGTGGATAATGTGGGAAACCACTGTGGGTCTGTAGGGAGTAGCAGGGTTTGACTGGAGCAACACGCTCCTCTTCAAAAGCAACCCTGATGGGTTGCAGTCAGACAGTCTCATAACTGACTATTGTTGAGTGATGTCTGGGATGAGGGGAAAGCCTTGCAGCCTGATGTTCTACGGCAAGGCCACAAAGACCTCCATCAAACGTGAGTAAGCTGACCATTATTAATAACTGAAATTCTTATTAACTATTCATTCCTATTGATCGATGCTATTTGAGTTATATAGTATCTATCGGTCTACAACAAATAAATGAATAAAAAATTAATGAACTGATTAAGTTTTTATTAATCAAATTAGTCTAAATCAATCATTAATAATTACTTATTAATAACAGTCGTTACCTATTAAGATCGATTATTTTATTTATTAGTATTTTGTGGTACTGCATTAACACTACTGTCCTCCAGTTACTTATCATGTATTTTTTTTTCTTTATCATCACTCTGATTTACTGTTGTAATTATCTACTATCAATTCATCATTATTAATTATCATTAATTACACGTGCTACATGACGGCTCTGTTCCTCACCTAGAACTTGTTATCAGTAAAGTAGTTCCTTATTAACGTGATCTTAATCCACTGGATGTTAATTCCAGTAAATATTAATCTGTATTGCTCTATCGCTAATCATTACTTCGTATATTAATTACCGGTTAATGAATTATTTATTACATTCATTAACCATAGGTCGGTGTATGTTAATCCATCAAGAATTAGCAGAGAGTGCCAGATCAGCATTTGTCCTAAACCTGCTCTCCCCACTCCCTCCTCCCAAACCGCCCGCCTGCCCTCACCCCGGAGAGTTCTGTGTCAAGACACCCACACGCACCCTGCACACCCCCCGTTTCTTTTTGATTGTCATTTTTTTAGCTATTTATTTATCTAGCCTCCCTCCCCCTTACCTTTTCTTACTCTTCTCTCTCACCACCGGGGACCGGGGACCGGGGACCAGGCAGAGGCGGCGGTGCCCAGCCCCAGCCGCCCGCCCTCCCCACCCCACCGCAGCGAGCCCCATTGCTACAAGGCCGCCAGAAGTTAATCTGCTTATGTGTAAACGTGGTGGCAGCTGAGGTATGTTTAAGAATACTGGTAAGTGTTGCTAGAAACCTACAAATATTTTCCGGGTGTTAACCGCGGGGTGCCAGCTTTGTGGGCCTACCACCCAGCACCCAGCTCTGCACAGGTCTGGAATAAACCGGTATCTCGTCTCGGTGTGTGAGACTGGCCTATCGCACGCCGGGAAACGAAACCGCCTTTTCGGACACCACCATCAGCAAAGCAGCGACCCCGCTTTGCCTGAGGCTGCTGGGCCTGTCCTCTGGGCGCTGCTCACCACTGGAACGCATCCCGCTGGCGACGGACACGCCGACGGCCGCTAGCGAGAGGCGCGGCCCACCTCTCCGGCAGCCGGAGCCCGGCCTCGGGGACGCAGGTCTCTGCCCAGGCCGAGGCACGGGGCTGCTGCTTTCCCAGGGACGGCTTCAACCGGGAGCCGAGCCGAGCACATCGCCCGCAGGCGGACACCGAGGCGGGCCACAGCGCAGGCTGTAGCAGAGAAGGCGGCGTTGTCCACAGCGTTACCAGACTTTTTCGTTTCTTACTGCGTGCACACCCGCCACACACGCTCCCAAACCGGCCCCGGCACGAACCCCTCGCCCGCGGCCACACGCACACACGGAGACACCCCCCCTCCCCCTTCCGCCAGCAGTTTTGCCGGCCCGGGGAAGGAAGGAAGGCGGGAGACTTTAGGACCCCGCGGCGTCCCTGCCGCACCCGTGCCCCCCTCCCGCCTTTCGTCCTCAGTCCGTCGGTCGGCCAGTCCGTCGGTCAGTCACCCTGCTGAAGGTATGCGAGGCACAAAGCGGGGGTATTGTTTAGGCTCTGTCAGGAGTCAACGAGGCGCAAGCCTGAGGGAAGGAACAAGGCAACCGCAAAGGGAACGCAACTGCCGACCTTTGAGTGAACTATCCTAAGTAACATCTAATTAACATCGACTCGGCATAGCACAAGCCTGCCCTCCGGTAGGGGAAGACCCCTACCCACAGAAGCCCCTTCCTCACGGGGCACGCGCAGTAAAAAAGGAGGACGCTGTCGCCGTGGAGACGAGGCTTGCGGGAACCAACAGGCGCAAGGGCGCCTGCGCCAGCTCTCAAAAAAATAACGGTGACTTGTTGCTCGGAGCGTAGAAATATTTTCCCTGCGTTAACCGAGGCGCGCCAGCTTTGTGGGCCTACCACCGGCACCCAGCTCGGCGCAGGGGCGGAAGAAAAGCCGCCGTCTCGACTCCGTGTGTTTCCCGGCGCTCTGCGCACCGGGTGACGGAACCCGCGTTTGGCACAACAGCCCCGCTGCGCGCGGGCCGCCGCCGCCGCGCGGTGAAAACCAACGAACGCGAACGGCGGGGGAGGTGAAAAACGAAAAGAGAAAAAAAACCCCCAACCCAACCGACCCAAACAGAAACCTCCGAAAAGCGCCGCCATCCCCCCTCCCCCAGCCAGCCTCTGCGCCAGGCTCCCTCCCCCGCCGCCGGGGGGGCCGGTTGCCGGGCAGCGGGGCGCGCGGGGCTGCAGCCCCCCTTGCCCCCCGCTGCTCCGGGGCGCCGGAGAGTCTCCGGCCGGGGGGGGCCGCACCCACCGGCCTGCGGGTCCGGAGCTGTAGCGCAGGGAGGGGGAGCGCGCGCGCGCGGCGGGGGTGGCTGAGTGAGTCTGAGCGCGCGTGTGTCGCGGGGGGGGGCGGTGTCTGCAGGATCGCGGGCGCAGACCTTAATATATTTATTTTTAACAACGGCTTGTTTAGCCTGGGGAAGTGGAGGGTCAGGGCACTGCAGTAGCTGCAGCCTGCAGCTGCTTGAAGAATGGTTTTGTGATAAATGATTTAGTCCCAAACAGGATTCCAATTTAAGTTTGCAATTTATTAAACGAATAGAGGCAAGCAAACAGCGCTGGGTGCGCCGGGAGTCTCCGCTCCACCAAGATGCACACCTTCACTTCTTACAGTTCCTTCCTTTATACTTCTCTAGGCTTCGTTTCTTGCCTTTCTCCGCCTTTTTCTTGGAAGATGACTCTTTCTTTAAGTACGTCACCACTTCCCCGGTCTGCGCATGCTTCATCTTTTTCTAGGTGGTCGTCCGGTGGTCGTTGGGAGGAAGATGCTCCTCTTCGTCAGTGCACTCTACATGACCTCTCTGTTTGTGCAGGCGCTCCGTTATTCCACTTATATTATGCTACCTTATTTGGCTATACATTTTCTTGACATTTCTGCGGTTATTTACAACACTGGTTTGCACTAGTATATCAGGAACTAACTTACATATCAGGAGGCTACATAAGCTACACATATCAAGGGAGTTACCCAAACTATACTTATCAGGAAGTTACATAAAGACTACCACTCCCCTGTTTATGGTCATGCCCTACATATATTCCTTTATTTCAATATAAATGGCATTTGCTTCAAGCTTATATTCACTAGATTTTCTTTACACGAATCGCTCGTTCCTCACAATCCCCCGTTTTCTTTTTCACCACTGTGATTCGTGTAAAATTTATTTAAAGTTTGTTTGATGGGTATTAACTCGGGTTCCTCTATATGTTTTACCAACATTAAAACATGTTTTCTCTCACTCTGTGTTGGTTCTATTGGAGTGGCTGTAAATTTCATTCCATTAATCGCAGAAGCTACAGCTTGTGAAAGACAAGGAATTAGACATGGTATTATTAACATACCTCCAAACAATCCTAACAAAACGATAATGATTTTTGTTACCCAGTTTCCTGAGAATAAATTTTCCCACGTTGTCCATAGTCCTTGGACATTTATTCCATTCCACGTTTGGACTGGCACATGGGCTACTTTTTTCATTTCTCTTACTAATTCATTGATGGCTTTTCCTTCATCATTTATCTCTAAACAACAATTTGTGAGATTAAATTTTCCACAGACTCCTCCTTCCTGTGCTAGTAAATAGTCTAGTGCGAGTCTATTTTGATATAGGGCTGTACGCATTTTAGTATTTTGTTTAGCCACCAATCCTAGAGCATTACCCGTTTTATTTACAATTATTTCTACTACAGCTTGCAACCTGATTATTCTATTCAACATATAAATGGGGGTCCTATATCCCCAGGACCCATCTTCTGCCCATGTCGCTGGGTCATAATATGCTATTATTCTTTCAGGTGGCCACTCATTATCTTTCCATTTTCCTATTTGTAGCTCTCTTTTTCCCCTTCGGTTGTGAGTTTCTAATGCGTCTGTATATACCAGTACCCCTAGGCGTTCTCCTCGGTTTATAGGTAATAAGAGAAAGCTTGGCCGTATAGTTCCTAACACGCACGCTCCGGTCCAATTTTTTGGTAATCGGGTATATGCAAATTTTCCACAGATCCAATATTGCCCTTCTGGACTTGACCACCCTTTATCAATAGTGGTTCCGTTGGTCCAATTCGCATGATTTTTACTTATTTCTTGGGCAGTGCCCCATTTATCCTACTTTTGGTAAGTACTATTCCAGTTATATCCCCCTTCACATACTAAATATCCGACTGGTTTACTCCCAGCGTCATTTTGCCAACAGCTTCTTCTTATTATGCTGGTTTGTAATATCCATTGTTGTTTCCTGACCTGAGTTGATATGTTCTAAACATTAGGGTCTGGTATGTTGCTCTCTTGGGCCTCCCAGGGCCAATTCTCTCCTGATTAGTTCCACCACATACATAACAATTAGTTACATTTAGTGACTTAGCAATGTTCTCAGCAAGATTTACAAATAGATTTTTAGCCACTGTGGGAATTTCATATTTCGTTCCTGTTTCCATTTCATGACAAAATGACTTAAATAACAGTCTATGCTGCACCGATTCTCTTTTCTTTCATTTCAATATTAATAACTACACCTGGGTCTTCTCCAGGTCCATATATCTTAAGTCCAATTTTGGTTATTTTTTTCTGTTTCCAAATTTCTAAATTTATAAGGGTTAAATTTACTAAATTACAGGTACAGGTTGTACAATTATGGTCTGTTTGTACCCTTGTGATTGAAGCTTGTAAATCCCCACATTGGCTGTCATATCCCCAGCTTGCAGTATCCTAACATACACAAGACCATCCCCTTCTTCCACATAGGTGTGCTGACTGATATCTCACCGTTTGACTAGGTACATAATCAGGATTTATCTGACATTGACGTCCACCTCCACCTGGGCAAATATATTTTGGTTGATTACTATAGTATCATCTCCACTCTACACTCCCACAATTAATATCCAGATCATCATCTATAATATCGCATGCATCAAAAATTACCGATACTGATGTGCTCAAATTGGCCATATCCTTACTTATTCCAATTAATCTTCCTACTTCCGAATTTGTTTTCATTTCTACCCACTATTGATAAAGAAGTTCCTTTGGATCGTAACAAACAGTATCATTTTCCACCGAGCATTTCTTATATTGTGTTCCATTGTATATACAACTCCCGTTCTGTTTCCCTTTGCACTCGTAATAGGTGTGGTACATTAATGTTTTATTACTTACTCGTCCGTGCTGGGCGGTTCTTATGCACTCGGTGCAATTTTGATTACCTGTCACCAGGTTGGTGAGTCCGAGTAAAATCAGGAGAGGTCCGGTAAGGGATCTCATGGTCGGAGGCATCAGCTACAAGGGGTGCTCGTCCTTGACTGGCCTTACTTGGTCGCGACTGAGAATCCCCACCCGGTCTTGCCCTCTCCCCCTTCTCAAGCGGACTTCTTTATTTCGATGACAGTAATAAATCTTACCCACCAGAAATCTCCTATAGGAGTAGTCTGTCCACACTGAATGCAGAGGAAACTTCAGCTTTGAATTTGAAAACGTCCCTGTTAGCCTCTGTGGGAAATGATATATTTGTTACACAGGTTACACCTAACCCTCAATAATCATACAACATGGTTTACAGAGTGGACATAAACTTAGTCCTGCCCGATAATTGCTTAATGCTATAGTCTTTAATTCGTGATCATTTCTCATACGTTCATTCCCTTTTTAATGTTATTTTTGTGGTTCCAGGTTGTAAAATAACTTTCCAGTCTTTCATGGGTCCTTTTACTCGAGTCGCGTGCGTCCACCCCTTTTCCGCGGTCCAGATGGCAGTATCTGTAGTTAACAATACAACAAAGGGTCCTTCCCATGAAGGAACTAAAGTTTCTTTCTTCCAAGTTTTGATCAGTACCTTATCCCCTGGTTTGAATTGATGGATTGCAAACCCCAAAGGTAGGGTTTGTGCCATTATTCCTATATCTCTTAGTTCTTTCAACCTTTCTCCTAAAATGATAACATATTTCCGAATATTATAATCTTCCACTACATTGTTTCCCTCGGAGATAGGGCATGCCGTATAAAACCTAATATGGCGATAATCCAGTCTCACTGTGCGGTTTGATCCTTATGTTAAGAAGGGCTAGCGGTAAACATTTAGTCCATGGCATCTGTGTTTCAACCATTAGCTTCGCTAGCTCTTGCTTTATTGTTTGGTTTATTCTTTCTATTACTCCCAAACTTTGAGGATGCCATGGGGTATGATATTCCCATTTAATACCTAATGATTGGCACAAGGATTTTATAATTTTAGAAGTAAAGCGAGTGCCTTGATCAGAATCAATATATTGTATTATCCCATACCTGGGGATTAGGTGTTCTAGTAAAATTTTATCACCGTCTGAGCTGTCGCTCTTGCTACAGGATAGGCTTCGACCCATCGTGTTAAATGGTCTACTATAACTAACAAATATTTCAATCTTCCTATTCTTGGTAATTTGGTAAAGTCGACTTGAATCCTTTCAAACGGTCTATAAGCTAGTTTTCTTCCTCCCATGGCCACTTGTTGAAACACGGCCTTATTTGCCCTTTGACAAGTTAAACACCCTTGTGTAATTTGCCTTGCTATTTCAAAAAATTCCAATACAGCCAAACTGTTTAAGGAAATGATCACTTAACACTTTTGTACCCCAATGTGTTTGCGCGTGTAAGCGTTCTAATACCTGCCTAGCGTAAGCTTTTGGCAACATCTCTCGCTCATCAGGTAATGTCCATTTCCCTTGTTCCACTCTAGCTCCTATTTTCTCTAATTTTGCTTGTTCCTCCAGCGTAAACTTTTTCTCCTTTTCCTCTTATCCTCTTCCACTAGTGTCCTCCTTTGTTTGTGTATGATTAATTTTAACAGTTTCAATCCTCAAGGCTGCTTCCTGAGCCTCCTTATCTGCTAAATTATTTCCTCTAATTCGATAATCTAATCCCTTTTGGTGTCCCCTCACATGCACCACGGCTATTTCCTTTGGTTCTCTTAACACTTTTAAAATTTTACTATCAACTCCTGATGTATTAAGTTCTTTCCTTGAGTGTTAATCAGGCCTCTTTCCTCCCAAATTTTTCCAAAAGTATGGACTACTCCATATGCATATTTGGAATCTGTGAATATGGTCCCTCTTCTTTCTTTTAATAATTCCAGGGCCCTACATAAGGCATAAAGCTCACAAGCCTGAGCTGACCATGATGGACTCAGAGGTCCTGATTCCACAAGTTCTAAGTCCTTGTCAATTTTTGCATATCCTGATTTTCTCTTCCCTTCTATTACTTGGGAGGATCCATCTACAAACAATTTTTCTCCTCCCTCCAATTCAATATCT
This sequence comes from Phaethon aethereus, assembly GCF_964289735.1. Lineage (NCBI taxonomy): Eukaryota > Metazoa > Chordata > Aves > Phaethontiformes > Phaethontidae > Phaethon > Phaethon aethereus. Next base: position 255,257 of record NW_028113842.1, on the reverse strand, counting down.
CTAAGATTGAGCCTTACTTTTGTCTGGGATTCTATAACTTCTAAACAATTGTGTTATAGCACTACTGCTTCTGAGGGTTCCCCAAACCGGAACTGAGCGGGGCTCTGGGCAGAGGTGACTCCTAATTCCAAATTAGGTGAATCTATCAAGATGGTTTCATATTTCAAAAGTCTACTATCTGTCAACCATTTCTCTGTCCTCTGTTGGAGGACATTCCTAACATTATGTGGCGTATATACCTTTAGAGGTACACTAAAGGTAATTTTCCTAGCTTCCTCTATCAATAATGCCATAGCAACTAGGGCTTGGAGACATGCTGGCCACCCCCTGCTCACCGAATCTAACAATTTGGATAAATATCCCACCAGTGTGTGTGGGTTTTTTGTGTTTTTTTTTTTTTGTTTTGTTTTGTTTTGTTTGGGTTTTTTTTTTTTTTTTTTTTTTCCATTCCCTTTTTAGTCTGTGGAGCTCTTAGGATTAAAATACCAGAAACCCGGTCAGGATCTGATTTCTTTTTTTTTCCTTTGCTTAACCAATGTCCCAAATATTTTACTTCTTGCTCTATAAATTGTAATTTCGAGCAGGACACTTTTAATCCCTTTTTCTCTAAAAAATTTAACAATCTAATGGTGGCTTTTCGGGTCTCCTCTTCAGTTTCTCCTGCTACCAGTAAATCATTCACATATTGTAATAATTTTTCCCTCCTCGTGTACTGTAAAACCTTGTAAGATTTTCTTTAAGGTCTGTCCAAACAAATTTGGTGACTCCGTAAACCCTTGTGGTAGCACTGTCCACCTTAATTGTTGTTCTTCGTCCTGTTTCGGGGTCTTCCCATTCAAAGGTAAAATAATCTCTGAACCCCTTATCCAAAAGACAGGCCCAAAAGGCATCTTTCAAATCTATTACACTATACCAAATATGTTTAGGAGACAGGTGACTCAATAAAGTATAAGGATTTGCCACGACAGGGAATTTGGTGATTGTTCGCCGATTCACGGCTCTCAAATCCTGTACCATCCTATATGTACCATCTGATTTCTTTACAGGGAGTATCGGGGTATTGTGGGGTGACATACATGGTTCCAAAGTCCCATTTTTTAGTAATTTATCCACAATAGGTTTTAGACCTCTCCGGCCTTCTATAGATATAGGATATTGTTTAATTCTAATTGGCTTATGAGGGTCTGTTATTTGTACCTTGATGGGTTCCATATCTAATCTCCCAACATCTCCTTCCTTATACCATACTTGGGGGTCAATTTTTTCCTCATCAAGTTGGGTTAAGGTACATAAGTTAATATATAACCGATCTCCTTGGTTCTGAATAGTTAGGTTTAGTTTTAAAATCAAGTCCCTCCCTAATAGGTTATATTCTGCTTCTGGTAATAAAAGTAAATCATTTAAACAAATTTTTGTCTCTGTCTCAATCTCTACTTCTTCTAAGATGGGGACTTTGAAGGGTTCTCCTTTTGCACCTGTTACTGACATCTGGGCTTTTCCTTTTCCTACCCCTTTTGGGAGTTTCTGAATCGTTGACCTTTCAGCTCCAGTATCTACTAAAAATAAAAATTCTTCTTTTTGGGGACCTACTAATAGTTTTATCAAGGGCTCTGTTGATGTTGAGGTCCCCAGAAGATACAGCCCCTAACACCCCTAATCCTCTTTGAACATTTTCTCATCCCATTCCCGTTTACGGCAGGTTTTCTGAACACGTCCCTTTTTGTTACAATAGTAACAGATGGGAGTTGTGGGTCTGTCTTGATGAGATTGTCCCTGGGGTGGCTGTTCTGGTCTCTTATCTTTTTTTCTCTCCCAGCTGAGTCTTACTCCTCTGACTTTCCCTCACTGCTGCTACAAAAATTCTTGCCTCTGCTTCTTGTTTTTCTTCGTCCCTCCTGACATAAACCTTTTGAGCTTCTCTTAGTAATTCTTCCAACCCTCTCTCTTGCCAGTCCTCTATCTCCACCCAGAGGTACTTCCCGTAAAGGATACAAAGACGCTCTGGGTGCTCAGTTTGGGATCCTCCCCTTAGAGTTGAATTCGACCCTGGGGCCGTAGGGGAAGTCATCAAATTTGGTGACGGTATTTGACGGGTAGCTGGATTATACGGGGGAGGTAAGTGATCTAGGGGGTCCCAATCCTTCTTTTCCTTTTCCATGTTGTCGTGGTTTAGCCCCAGCCGGCAACTAAGCACCACGCAGCCGCTCGCTCACTCTCCCTCCCACAGTGGGACGGGGGAGAGAATTAGGAAAAACCTCGTGGGTTGAGATAAACACGGTTTAATAGGACAGAAAGAAAGAAGGGAACAATAATGATAATACCAACAAAGGAATGTATAAGAACAAGTGATGCCCAATACAGAAATTGCTCACCACCCCGTGATCGACAGCCCGTCCCCGAGCAGCGATTTCCGCCCCCCCGGCCAACTCCAGTTTATGTACTGGGCATGACGTCGTATGGTAGGGAATATCTCTTTGGCCAGTCTGGGTCAGCTGTCCCGGCTGTGTCCCCTCCCAGCTCCCCGTGCACCCCCAGCCTGCTCGCTGGCAGGCCAGCACAAGAAGCTGGACTGTCCTTGACGGCTCAGCAACAACCCAAAACATCAGCACATTATCAACAGTTCCTCATCCCAAATCCAAAACACAGTCTCACACTAGATTCTGTGAGGAAAACCAGCTCTATCCTGGCTGAAACCAGTACACATGTGTTGCTCCCCTACGGTCTTATTTTTCCCTACTCCTGTTTTAAGATGAAAAATGCCCACACAGGCCTTTATCCATAAACTAGCATACTCGCTCTCCTCTTGGCAAAACGGTTCCTTAGAATTTACATACAGGTTTAGCGCCTGACAAACCCAATCCTCAAATGACCCAAATACAGGCCAAAAAAACCGTGGGGTCTCAAGGGGTTCTTTGGCCATTTTACCATACAATATTTAACTAATTTCTCTTTTGTCTTCCCTTTTCCAGGGCCCTTATTATTCCAATGTTTTAACATTATTCCTAATGGAATCTCCGGAGGTATTTTTAGTAATTCGCTCCCTTTCTTCTGGTCCTGGATTCTCGATTTCGTCTGACCCATCTAGGAATTTTTACTGTGACAATTCCTACAGCCCTTGGTTACCAAGCAGAGTGTCTTGCAGGGGGTTTCAAACTTCCCACACACCTATGGATCCTATAAAAATCGCTTCGGTCCTTCACCGGCCAAGTCCCTCGCGGGAGATTGGAACCGCGGTTAGAAGGCCTCCACAATCGCTTCGGAACGAGGTTCCGTCTCAGTCACACTCTTACACACACAGGCAACCGAATCCCACCCAACCGAACGGTATACACCTTAAATACTTACAACCCCGTCGTCTTCGTTCGGATCTTCGCGCGCAGAATTACGGGCAAAATAAACTGCTGCAGCCGGCAAGGGAGCTCATAAAAAATCAAATTCTTTGCTTGCCCCTATTTGGGTTCAGGATGGTGTTAGTCCCGACCCGACCCGATCAGGAGCCACCAAATGGTGGGGCGCCCCTCCTAGATCAAGTCAGTATTCAGGAACCAAGACCATCCCGGACGAGTCCCCAGTTGTGATAAATGATTTAGTCCCAAACAGGATTCCAATTTAAGTTTGCAATTTATTAAACAAATAGAGGCAAGCAAACAGCGCTGGGTGCGTCGGGAGTCTCCGCTCCACCAAGACGCACACCTTCACTTCTTACAATTCCTTCCTTTATACTTCTCTAGGCTTCGTTTCTTGCCTTTCTCCGCCTTTTTCTTGGAAGACGACTCTTTCTTTAAGTACGTCACCACTTCCCCGGTCTGCGCATGCTTCATCTTTTTCTAGGTGGTCATCCGGTGGTCGTTGGGAGGAAGATGCTCCTCTTCGTCAGTGCACTGTACGTGACCTCACCTGTGCAGGTGCTCCGTTATTCTACTTATATTATGCTACCTTATTTGGCTATACATTTTCTTGACATTTCTGCGGTTATTTACAACACTGGTTTGCACTAGTATATCAGGAACTAACTTACATATCAGGAGGCTACATAAGTTACACATATCAAGGGAGTTACCCAAACTATACTTATCAGGAAGTTACATAAAGACTACCACTCCCCTGTTTATGGTCATGCCCTACATATATTCCTTTATTTCAATATAAATGACATTTGCTTCAAGCTTATATTCACTAGATTTTCTTTACACGAATCGCTCATTCCTCACAGTTTCAGGGACAATGGAGCTTTTCTTAGTAGCGGGAAGAGCAAGAAACCTCCACAAATTACAGCTGGGAAGGTTCTGTCTGGATGTGAGAAAAAATAATCCTCACTGAGAGGGTAGTCTTGTGCTGCAAGAGATCACCCAGAGGGAGTCTGGATTATCCCATGGCTTTGTGTTTCAAGGAGCAGCTGGTGAGGGTGGAGAGCCATCAGTGAAGGCATAGAAATGCCAGGGTGAGAGCTAGGTGGGAAAGCAAGATGGCTGTCAGCAAGCTGAAGGGAAAGAGGTGAGGCATGGGACAGTGTAGGGCAGCCTGCATAGAGATGGCCAAGGGTTCTAGCAAGACCGAGAGGTCCAAAAGGACTGAGGTCTTTGTCGTCTTGACTATAGCAGCTGTCTCTACCACCAGGGCCAGTGAGACAAAACTTTATTCTTCTCTTCTCAGAAACTGCCTTCCCAGGACCTGGGCTCAGGGTTTGGCCTTGCCTGCTTCATAAAACGAACCAAGGGTTTTCTCAGCATTACAGCCACCTGTGCAGTGCCCTTGCCTACCTGCAGTCACCGTCTCCAAGTATCTGCTCTAATGAGTCAATGAGGAGCCTTTGGCAGTAATGGGTCTCATTAAGTCCCATTAATGCTTCAAGGTATTTTGGGGTTTGCTTCTGGCTTTGACTTCTTGAGAGGTTTGTTCAGTCTTCTCCCAGTATCTGAGGTTCACGGACTGAGCCCCAAATACACCATGGGGCTCCTTAAAACACAGAAAGCCCTAACAAGTCATGCCTCTTCCTGTAACGTTCTCCACGTCTGCAAGACTCGTATAGCTAATCTGAGTTGTTTCATAGCGTGGTTAAGAAGGAAGATTTCAAAGTGCACCTAATAAAGTTATTTTTAATTTTAAAGGCTGTATTTTGTTAATTTCAGTTTAAAGAAGTGATAGAAGCATTATCCAACTGATATGGATCCTGAGTGTCAGGAGCGTCTCCTGAGGAGGTCTGGACAGGTAGGAAAAGCAGTCCCTTGAGATCTGACACTGGGTGGACAACCTTGCTCCTCACCTCCCCAGACTCCCCACCTGTCGTTGGCCACCTGGGATTTACATCACTTTCCCTTCATCAGACTTCTCTGAACTCTGGGAGCTGAATGTTAGAGCTCCATTGCACCATCTCCCACCCACTTTCCTTAGAGGACTGGCTGCACACAGGCACAGAAGGATGTTTCCCATTTGCAAGCAAAGCAAAGTAAAGCACGATCAAGTGTCTTAAGCAATAAAACACTCCTCAACCATATACTAAGTACAAGCTGCCTCTAATGAGGTCGCCTTTCTACAAGGGATGATCTTACGAGAAATGTTTTAGATAGATAGATAGATAAAGGTAGATACAATTAAAAGAGTTGGCTAAAGATACCGTTATACTACTGAAAGACAGGCAGGCTTTTAGTCCCTGAAGCTCAAAGCAGCAGTGTGGGTGGGAAGTATCTGAATGAACAAAGAGTAAGGGAAGGAGAACAATGGAAAGGGCCTTTGTCTAGACAGTCTGCTGAAAACATTACTTCAGAAATGGTCATTGTATCAGCACAGGTGAAAATATATGAAAGATTAGAATTATTAACTACAAAAGACATTAACCACTTGATCCAGTGTGGCCTGGCAGCAAAGGCAGCCAGCAGTGTCCTGAAGTGTATAAAGAGGAGCCTCGCCAAAAGAGTGAGGGAAGTGGTTGTCTCCCCATGCTCATTGCTTGTTAGACCACCTGTAACCAATTATATCCAGTTTTAGGGCCCCAGTTCAGGTGTACTGATCTGGCTGGGATGGGGTTACCTTCCTTCATAGCAGCCTGTGTGGTGCTATGTTTTGCATTTGTGCCTTAAACAGTGTTGATAACACACCAGTGTTCTGGCTATTGCTGAGCAGTGTTTGCACAGTGTCAAGGCCGCCTCTGCTCCCTCCCAGTGAGTGGGCTGCAGATGGGCAAGAACAGCTGACCCCAACTGACCAAAGGGATATTCTCTAACGTACGACGTTGTGCTGAGCAATAAAAGCTGGGACAGAGGAAGAAGGAACTAGAATTTTTTTGTTACAGGAATCACTTCCTAGTTCACATGCAATCCATTGCATAGCATTAGTAAAAGGCCTTAGACCTTCATGAGCGGTGAACTTTCACCTAGCTACTGATGAAGTTCTACTGAACTCTTACTTAGTCGCGTGAGGGAAGGCCCTGAAACTGGTGTAAATTAGAAAGATAAGATAGCCACATCCATCAGCAGAGGTTGTCTCATCGAGAAACGAAAAAGAACGGCCCGCTTGGAGACAGTGAAAGGATCCAATGAGGAAAAAGGAGACCCCAGACCCAAATACTCCAACTGGACTAAACCGTCTCACAAGGGGAGGGGAGCTTAGACTGTAAGGGTATAATTGTCCAGAGAGTCTCTGGTTCGGGGTCCGTCTCCAGAGGCACTCAGCTCAAGCTGTTCTTCACCACTGTACCGCTTAATAAATTCAACTGGTATACGTCATGTCAGAGATTCTGCTTCAGGAAACCTAGGGTTGAGCCTGAGGGAAGAGAAAGCACCCAAGAGAGACTCTGTGTGTGTGTGTGTGTGTGTGTGTGTAGAGTCGAAAGGCGCACACGTCGGCTCACTGGAGTCTCCTGCTGCAAAGGGACTCCAGACCCAGCAGTTAAAGTCTCGGGTGGTGTGTGTGCAACTCCTTGATTGGTGTGTGAATGCTCAAGCAGCGGCTTCTCCATTAACGTTTTGTCATTCAAAGAGTCTTCTGTGTGGAGACTGGCTGGGCATCATTTTTGCTTGTGGGAGGTGGTGAGTGGTTGCCTTTGCGTTGCTTATTATTATTATTGGTTGTTGATTTTTTAAAAATCTCTTTCTTTCACCTGCTAAGCTGTCTTTATCTTGACCCACAACTTTCCGTGCTTTATTTCTTCCTGTTCTCTCTCCTGTCCCAGTGGGGAAGGGGAGGAAAGAGTGAGCGGCTGCGTGGCTGCCGGGCTATTGGCCAGAGTCAATCCACCACATCAAGGAAGACGTTGACAACTGGGAGTGACTTCAGTGGGAGGCTGCCAAGATGCGCAGGGGCTGCAGCACTTGCCTGGGGAGCAGAAACTGAGGGAAAGGGCTGCCTTCGGCCTGGGAAAGGGAAGGTCTGGGGAACCTCATAGCAGCCAGCCAGTCCCTGCAGGGAGGTTTTCAGGAAGATGGAGCCAGTCTTGTCACCGTGGTGCTTGGCAGGACGATAATAGACGATAGTCAAATGTTGAAATAAGGAATGTTGAGGCTGGAGATAGGGACAATCTTTCTCTCCATAAGGGCATCCAAACATTGAAGCAGGTTTCCCAGAGATGTTTTCCTGTCTTTGTCCTTGGACATTTTCCAGCCCCCATGTGGCAAAGCCTTGAGCAAAGTGGTCTGACTCCGTAGCCGATTCTGCTGTGAGCATGAGGTTGGACTGGAGACCTACTGAGGTCCCATTCAGGAGAGTGGAAAACTAAATGATGCTGTGGTTCCTTCCTCTCTAGGTGTGCCCTTGATGACAGTAGGGAAAGCTGTCAGGTTCCCCGTGACCATGGAAGTAAGTCAGATGCTGGCATAGTCAGATCAGCTGAAGTTGTCTTCTCCTCCTCCAGGCAGTGTTGCTCAGATGCAGGACTGCTTCACAGGTATCCCCAAACAGCCCTGGTTATTTCCTTTGCTTCACCATTCATTCCCTTTTCATTCTTTTCCCACCTCTCAAGTCCTGCTCTTTAACCATCCTTATCCCCACCCATGCAAAAAGCCAAGGACTTTTCACTGTTTATCCAGTGGCCCTGCATTTGCTCACTTTGAACCCTCCTTTGGTGTCTCTGCGGTGGTTACTGTGGTGCTTTCTACCTCGCATTGCAACTCAACTTAACGCTAGTACTCTTTTCTTCTCTGTAGTGTCCTGCAGCTACTTAAGTTCTGATCTTGTTAGAGGCACCACGACTCAGGATGGCCGTTGGCACGCATACTTTAAAAGCTGGACTGTTGGAGGTTCAGTCCAGAGGGACCTTGGCACACCTGGGATTTGGCCAGCAGAAACCTCAAGGTTTTGAAGGAAAAGCTCAGAAACAACTCCATGCAGCAGCATGGACAGGGACCTGACTGACTAAGGAGTGTCCTGAGGTGAAGTATCTGGGAACTGTGACAATGCCATATGAGTCAGTGGTTCTCACATTTCGAAAGGAGAGTGGAGTGTCTGGAGGAGGTCTGCCAACTTGAAGTGAAGGGCCTAAAGGATGAGCTGTGGGGAGAGTCTGAGGGAGCTGGGTGTCTGTAGCCTGCTGAAGTGGAGGCACGGGTTTACCTAGCAAGAGCCTGCACCTGCCTGGAGGGATAACGGAGCCAACCTGTTTTCTGCAGTCACCATTGATACGACAGAAGGAACAGCCACAAGCTGCCTCTTGGGAGCTTTAGGCTGAACCTCAGGAAAAATAAAATGGACTAGGAGGAGCGTTGCCATGATCTCCACCTTTGGAGCTCTTCAAGTTTCAGCGCCGCAAAGTCACGGCCAGCCTGGAGGCTGGACTAGAGACCCCCTCGCAGCAGTCTCTTTCCCAACAGGCCTGTGCCTTGCCACATGTCATATGAGAAGAGACTAAGCTGGAGGAGAGGGTCTCTACATCACAGGACAATTCAGGGTGGAAGGAGGGTCAGGAGGTCTCTGGTGTTGCACTGGCTCCAAGCAGGGCCAGCTCTGAGGTCAGACCAGCTTGCTCGCTAAATGCCAGAATCCGGAGAAAGAGTTTACACATGAACCAGGCATCTGTGCCGCCGTTACAGAAATGGAGACAAGGCCTTTGACCAGCTCCCTGAACACAGCTATTGGTACGTCATGCCCCCTGAGAACATCCATCCTCCCGGGAACATCCATCTTCTTGTCCAAAGGAGTGGGATCCTTATGCAACTATCCTGCCATATCTCCAGACCATGGGGTGCTTTACACTGTAAACAGAACTGAAGGAAAGCCTCTGACTTGGGTACGGTCAACTGAATTGCTAAAAGAGGGCAAGATGGAGGGATCTCGGAGCTTCCAGGTTCTTCCTGAAGATAGAAGGCCTCAGATATAGGAACAGAAGATAACAGTTTTGAACTAGCCTAGGCTTTAGATCATTTCACATGTGATGGCTCTGCTCCATCCTTTCAGTCATTGGCACCCAGAAACCTCATCTGCTTTTCCTTCCTCTCCTCCCAAAAGCTGATCAAGTGATGGGAAGAAAGGAAGGAGAAAGGCCCTAGGCCTCTGTGACTCACCTGGGCTCTGGCACTTGGAGGGCCACAGTGTCATCCATTGTACACCCCATAAAGAATCAAGCTGGGAAGTGACTCTTCACGTACAAGTGAACAAGGTCGATGCACAGGCAAGGCTGTGTCTGGAGACCAGTACACCTAGAGCATCGATCAAGCTGGGGCTGAAACTCAGGCCTGGTCTTCAATGGTCTCCTGGGCCCATGGACAGAGGTGTGGATGGACCCCCCAGGGTCCTGAAGGCCTCTGGATGCTCTCAGGGCCCTGACACTGCCCCCATGGGATCCCACCTGCCAGTGCCCTCAGTAGGCCAAGTTCTCATTCCCGCATGTGCAGGGTCTGTGCTCGGCTACTCTCCTTCCCCGCTTCTGTGCAGATCTGGGAGACCACAGTTTCATGCTGACTACAACCAAGGCTGAAACTGGTCTTCCCATCCCTGACCAACTTTTCCTCTTTTGGGAGTACAAGGTCCAGGTGAGCCTCAGACTGGGTGGCACAGTTAGAAGCTGACCCACACACAAGATCCCGCCTAACCTGTTGCATGTCCCATAGAGAACATCCACACATCTGACCTGCTCTGGTAGCAAGCAGGGCATCCTCCACTTCTCGCCTTCCCTGTTAGTCTCGCCTAAAGATGTTGTATCTCCGTCAGTCACAAAAGCTGTGGGAGCTGTCCTTTTCCATCTTGGCTCTTGCTCCCCTAACGTCACAGCTTTGCGATGGCATGTTGTCCTCCTGCTGTCTGTGCTCCAGGCTGTGGGCTTTGGTGCACATTAGGCCTGTAGCACCTCAGATGTGGCACCAGGGCCAAGGGCAGATTTGTCACATGGACACCTGATACCAAAAGATTGGCCCTCTTTGTGTGGAAAGGCTTCACAGCCGATGTGTGCTGGAGTGGATGGCAGGAGGCAACATAATGATGAAGGAGGTTCTCACAACGAGAGCAAAAGCTGCAGTCCCCAAGACCAGACAGAAAACGGCCTTGGGCTGTGCAGCCCTGGCAGGAGAGGGGTTTGCTGTCCCAGGTGACTCTTGCAGCAATGCGTGGGGCCTGTGACAGAGGTGAAGCCGATCTCCAAGAAGGACAAGCTGCTGCTGAGAAAGTCCCCGGGGGAGGACAGCCTGTCATCCAGCCACACTGTGGACATCATGCTGGGGGCTGACTGGCTAGATAGCAGCTCTGCAGAGAAGTACCTTAGGGTCCTGGAGGGCAAGCAGCTGAGCATGAGCCAGCCAGGCAGCCTCGCAGCAAAGGCCAGCAGCCTCCTGGGCTGCATTAGGAAAAGCATTGCCGGCAGATGGAGGGAAGTTAACCTTCTCCTCCACTGAGCACCGGTGGGCCACATCTGGAGTGCTGTGTCCAGTGCTGGGCTCCCCAGTGCAAGAAAGTTGTTGACCTGCTAAAGCAAGGCTATCAAAGGGCCACAAAGCTGATTTAAGGGACCGCAGCATCTTCCATAGGACGGAAGGCTGAGAGGTCTGGGACTGTTAAGCCTGGAGAAAAAATTGCTCAGGAGTCTGGAGTAATAGGGCACGGACTGTGGCAGGGCTTCAGGCCAAAGACCTTTATTGTTAGCGTAGCGTGCTTTTTATACAAATACAGCCCGTTCACGCACCTAAAAGTGCTACCCGGTTGGCTATTGCTTTAAGTCCACGCGACTCTCACAGAGGCAGGATTGGTCGCCTCTGTATGTCCACGCGCTCCTTTGCTTCTTCTTAGTTGTTTACCACAGCTCCTTCTCTTCAAGGTTGAGCCCTGCAGGTGTCCGGCTGTTTACCAGCTTCTCAATGCCACAGCTCCTTCTCCTTAAGGTCGAGCCATGCAGGGTGATCCCAATATCACCCCCTTTTTGTTTATCTATAAACAAAACCTGATGGTTCATTCGCAACCCGAGGACTGTGAGGAAGATGGACCATCTGTACATTCTTTTATCGTCCTGCACCACGAACTCAGCCCAGCAGTCGGTAGGTGCCAGCTTTACGTGGGCGTCCCCACGGAGGCAACGGTGGCCTTGCCGTACACCGGCCCACTGCCCTTTGGGAAATCCCGGTATTTATACATTTGCAGAGGAACGAGTTTCGACACACGTGGCCAGCGAGTGTCAGAACACGCCTTGGTTGCCACCTTTCAACACAGAGAGCCTATGGCATACGCGCCCGCTGGCCAGACGTGCTGCACGTGCCCCAGCCACCCTGTCTGTTGGTTCGTAGGCTTTGTTCATGTGGCATATTACCGTAATCCAGCAGTCACATATCAACCATGCTCAAGCCAATAGCAGAATGTTACAAGGCAAACAAAATTGTGAATTGTGCTTTATATTCCTCCGTTACTGCATGCCTTCCCCATCCTCCCCTAACCTTGATCAACTTTCTTATCTCTTGGGCTGTTTTCTCTCACCCAGCATAGTATCTGTTTCTTACCCAGCCATCCATTTTCTGATATTCTAACTGCAGTTTTCTCACAGGCCAAAATTCCATCTGTTAACCCCTCCGTATGTATACGATAATTGGCGATAATTTCCATTTCTGCCGACAAGCTAACTATTGCTTTTTCTAGCTGAGATAAACGTCTGAGTCCCAAACAGGATTCCAATTGAAGTTTACAATGTATTACATTATATACATTAACCACTCTGCTAGACTTAGGCTTGCGGTCATACAAGGATACGTAGGACAGAAGGTTACACTTCATCACACGAATCAGATGAACATATTTCACATAGCTGTACTACTCCTCGTGATGGGAAAAGCGCCCGTACAAAGCTATGATAACCTTTATTATATCTCACCAAGGGATTTGTAGTTATAGAGTGCTTTGCCCTAAAAGCTTTCCATGTTCCTCTAATGATACCGCTAATTTCAGTCTGATTAATTATCTGTGTTATAAATGATTTAGTCCCAAACTGGATTCCAATTCAAATGTACAATTTATTAAGCGAATAGAGGCAAGCAAACAGCGCTGGGTGTGCCGGGAGTCTCCGCTCCACCAAGACGCACGCGGTACAGTTCCTGTTCCTGGTTTATATCCTGTCCGTTAATACATATTCATGAACAGGCGTGTCTTCTTTGGCGCATGCCCTCTTCTCCTTCTAGGATCTTCTCGAATCTTCCTCAGCGTGATCCTGTTCGCTAATACATATTCATGAATAGGCGTGTCTGCTAATACATATTAATGAACAGGCGTGTCTTCTTCAGAGCGTACCCTCTTCTCCTGCTAGAGTCTTCTTGAATCTTCCTCGGCGTGCCCCCAGGATGACCCCAAACCGTATGCATGCACTTTCTTTACACAATACTATGCGGTCAGTGGTCAAACTGGTTTGAGCTGATATACCAGCCAAGTAGTTTAACTTTCTCCTGTAAAATACCCCTTTTTATGGTGCAGGAGAAATCCATAAAAGTCCAGAAGGTTACACTTCATCACACGAATCAGATGAACATATTTCACAATCCCCCATCTTTTTCTTTATAGTATTGATTCGTGTTTTCGTTTCCAATTGAGTACTGCAGATATCTGCATTCCTTGTATAACCGAGTAGATTAATCTAGTAACAATTCCCCACATATCCCCAATACAACTATCCCGATTTTAGTAAGCCAATCACCACCCATAAAATCTCCCCAAAATCCTCCTAGATTGATTCCATTCCAAGTTTATCTCTCAGGAGGCCATTCGTTATACACCTGGACTCCTAGTCGCTCTCCCTAATTTATGGGTAACAGGAAAAAACTAGGTTTTATTGTTGATTACACGTACGGGCTGTACAATTAGAAAAGGTCCTCAGTTTTCCCATTTTTCTGGGGTAAACCCCAGCTGGACTTGTTCCAATATTGACTACAGTTATTTGCCGTAGTCAGAGTCAAGGAACTCACCCCAAGTAGAACTAGAAGAGGTCCGGTCAGGGCCATAGTGGTCGGCGGTCACAGCCCAAAGGGGTTGCAGCCCTTGGCAGACCCTTTTTAAGCCGCAACACCAGTTCCCCTCCGGTCTTGCCCTCTTCCTTCCTTTAAGGGGGTGCTTTCTTAGTACCCAAATTAATTGAGCACTGCTTGTGAAGGCCAGAGCTTTGCTAGATCAGTGGTTTGTCCAGACCTGAGCACTTGCCCGAGCCTGGCGATCCTCTTTATTTGCAAGGCTTTATGGCTACAGAAAACTGCCAGTTAGCCTGCAGTTCTTACAAATAAACACCACCTTCTACACCAAGGACAAATTCTAGTTCCAGCTCCTTTTTCCTGTTCTTCTTTTGCCAACAACTCCTTCCGATGATACTCGTTTGGAGTACCCATTGTTGTTTCCTATTACCCTTTCCCATTGTTTTCCAAACTTGGGGATTACTTATATTGCTCTCCATAGCTTCCCATGGCCATCGTTCACCTCGATTTGTTCCACCACAAACGTAACAATTAGTTATATTCAATGACTTAGCAATGTTTTCAGCAAGATTTACAAGTAGATTTTTAGCAACTGTGGGAATTTCATGTTTCACTCCTGTTTCTATTACAGGAGTAGCCGCAATAAAATTCCCACAGCAATTTAGTCAGATGTGACCTTCCACTCCTTCCCTGGACCTTTCACTCGCGACACATGTGTCCATCCTTTTTCAGCAGTTCTCACAGCTGTTTCTGTAGTGAATAAAACAAGGAAAGGTCCTTCCCAGAGGGGAGATAGGTTTCCTTCTTTCCATGTTTTTATCAGAATTTTATCTCCTGGTTCTAACTGATGAATTGCAAATCCTAAAGGTGGTGTTTGGGCCACCATCCCAATCTCTCTTCATTCTTTTAATCTTTTTCCAATGGTAATTATATCTTGTTGGATACTATGATCCTCAATTACATTGTTCCCCAGAGGCATTCCTTGAAAATAAGGCATGCCATAGAACATTTCATATGGCGATATTCCAGTCTCACTGTATGTTTTTGTTAAGTGCCAATGGTAAACATTTCGTCCAGGGCATTTGTGTCTCAATCATTAATTTAGCCAATTGTTGTTTTATTGTTTGATTCATTCTTTCTACCTTCCCTGAGCTTTGTGGGTGCCACAGAGTGTGGTATTCCCACTGAATACCTAATGATTGACATAATAGTTTTATTATTTTAGAAGTAAAGTGTGTGCCCTGGTCAGAATCAATGTACTGGATTATCCCATATCTAGGTATCAAATGTTCTAATAAAATTTTTACCACCATCTGTGCCATAGCTCGTGCTACAGGGTACGCTTCTACCCACTGTGTTAAATGATCTACTATTACCAATAAATATTTTATCCTCCCTACCTTAGGCAATTCAGTGAAATCGACTTGTACTTTCTCAAAAGGTCTGTAAGCTGTTTTTCTCCCTCCCGTGGCTGCTTGTCGAAACACTGTCTTATTTACCTTTTGACAAATTAAGCAACCTTGTGTAATTTGCTTTGCTATTTCAAAAATTCCAATACAACCAAATTGTTTAAGAAAATGATCACTTAACGCTTTTGTACCCCAATGTGTTTGTGCATGCAAACGTTCTAATAATCGCCTGGTGTAGGCTTTTGGCAGCATTTCTCGCCCATCGGGCAGTGCCCATTTTCCTTGTTCTAATTTAGCTCCTATTTTCTTCAATTTTGTTTGTCCTTCTGGGGTAAACTCCTTCTCTCTTTCCTCTCGTCCTTCTTTGCTGGTGTCCTCCTTTGTTTGTATGACATTAATTTTGGCAACTTTAGTCCTCAAGGCTGCTTCCTGGGCCTCTTTAGCTGCTAAGTTATTTCCTCTAGTTCGGTAATCACCAAAAGTCCCTTTTGGTGTCCCCTCACATGTACCACTGCTATCTCCTTTGGTTCTCTTAACGCCTTTAAAATTTTTACTATTAATTCTTGATGTATTAAATTCCTCCCGTGAGTATTAATCCAACCTCTTTCTTCCCAAATTTTTCCAAAAGTGTGGACCACCCCATATGCGTATTTAGAATCTGTAAATACAGTCCCGCTTCTTCCTTTTAATAATTCCAGGGCCCTACATAGGGCATACAGCTCACAAGCCTGAGCTGACCATGATGGACTCAGAGGTCCTGATTCCACAATTTCTAAGTCCTTGTTAATTATTGCATATCCCGATTTTCTCTTCCCTTCTACCACTCGGGAGGAGCCATCTATAAACAGCGCTTCTCCATTTTTCAACTCAGCATCTCTTAGATCTGGTCTCACCTTAGTCTGGGTCTCAATTACCTCTAAACAGTTATGTTGTAATTCCTCTGATGGTTCTCCAAACAAAAATTGTGCTGGACTCTGAGCAGAAGTCACCCTCAGTTCTAAGTCAGGGGAGTCTATTAGTATTGCTTCATACTTTAGGGTCCGGCTGTCCGTTAACCATTTTTCTGCTTCTTGTTGTAAAACATTTCTGACATTGTGTGGGGTATACACTTTTAAAGGAGCACTAAAGGTAATCTTCCTAACTTCCTCTATTAATAATGCTGTAGCAACCAAAGCTTGGAGACAAGCAGGCCATGCTCTGCTTACTGGGTCAAGTAACTTAGAACAATGCCCCATGGGTTTTTTGGATTCCTGCCCAGTCTTGAGTAAGAACTCCATATGCTGTCTGGCTTGATGTATTCACAAAGAGATAGAAAGGTTTTTCTAGATCTGGGAGGCTCAATACAGGTGCTTGTATTAATGCCCTTTTTACTTCCTCAAATCTCTGATCATCTTCAATAAACCACTTAAGTTGGTTATTAGTTAATTTTTCATATAAGAATTTTACTTTATCACTATAATTTTCAAGCCATGGTCTACAATATCCTACTAATCCCAGTATTTGCCTAATTTCCGTTTTAGTCTGTGGGGGTCTTAAGGATAGAATCCCAGATACCCTATCAGGATCTAACTTCTTCCTTCCCTTACTCAGCCAATGTACTAAATATTTTACTTCTTGTTCTACAAACTGTAGCTTTGATCGGGACACCTTTAATCCCTTTTCCCCTTGAAAATTTAACAATTTAATGGTGGTTTTTCGGATCCCCTCTTCAGTTTCTCCTGCTACTAATGAATCGTCCACATATTGCAATAATTTTACCTCCTTAGGTATTGTGAAATCTTGTAGAATTGTTTCTAAAGTTTGTCCAAATAGATTTGGTGACTCCGTAAACCCTTGTGGTAACACAGTCCATCTTAATTGTTGTTTTTGTCCTGTTTCGGGGTCCTCCCACTCAAAGGCAAAATAATCTCTGGATGCCTCATCCAGAGGACAGGCCCAAAAAGCATCTTTCAAATCTATTACACTATACCAAGTATGTTTGGGAGATATATGACTCAATAAAGTATAAGGATTTGCCACCACAGGGAATTTAGTGATTGTTCGCTGATTTACAGCTCTTAAGTCCTGCACCATCCTGTATGACCCATCCGGCTTTTTTACGGGAAGAATGGGCGTGTTACGAGGTGACATACATGGTTCTAGGGTTCCTTTTACCAAAAGTCTGTCAACTACAGGTTTTAATCCTTTTCGACCCTCCATAGGTATAGGGTATAGCTTGATTCTAATTGGGCAGTGCGGATCTATTATTTGAATGCTTATGGGGTCCATTTTGTCTTTCCAGTTTCCCCTTCCTTATACCACACTGAGGGGTTAATAGCTTCTTCATCCTCTTGTGTTAAAGTGTATAATTTAATCTGCAATTTGTCCCCTTGACTCTGAATGCTCAAGTTTAACTTCAAAATCAAATCCCTTCCTAATAAATTGTATTCCGCTTCAGGGAGCAAAAGTAAATCATTAAGACAAATTTTCTTTTCTGTTTCTACTTCTACATCTTTCAATATATTTACTTTAAAAGGCTCTCCTTTTGCTCCTGCTACTGACACGTAACTCTTCCCTTTTTCTATTCCTTTTGGAAGTTTTTGAATGGTTGACTTTTCGGCCCCTGTATCCACTAAAAATAAAACTTCCTCTTTATGGGGACCAATCAATAATTTTATCAAGGGCTCTGTTGATGTTGAAGTCCCCAGAAGATAGAGCCCCCGACACCCCTAATCTTCTTTGAACATCTTCTCATCTTGTTCCCGCTGACGGCAGTTCTTCTGAACATGTCCCCTCTTGTTACAGTTACATGCAGCCGGAGGTCGATCTAATTCCAGTGCTGTTGGTGGTGGAGATAGGGGCAACGGTGGTACAGAGAGAGGTACTACGGCCACCGGAGGGGGAGCCGCCGCCGGAGATGGATTATTAGAACATGGAGGCGGTAGGTTATCCAGTGGCTCCCATTTATCATCTTTTTCCTTTTCACTTTTCCCCTCTTCTTCTTCCTCAAACTTTTCATCTGTTTTTAATGTAAGTATTGAGGCTGGAAAAGAACGTAAAGTTCTGTCCCATAATCCTGCATAATCACTTTCCTCCTGACTAAAAGGTTCCTTTGAATTAACATATATATTTAAGGCCTGGCAGATCCAGTCTTCAAAAGATCCAAAAACGGGCCAAAAGACATGTGGTCTCAAAGGTTCTTTTGGCCATTCTACCATACAATATTGAACTAATTTTAATTTACTTTTTCCTTTTCTGGGGCCCCTATCATTCCAATTTTCAATCATTATTCCTAATGGACTCTCCGGAGGTATTTCTAGTAATTCGCTCCCTTTCTTGTGGTCCTGGGGTCTCGATTTCGTCTGACCCATCTAGGAATTTTTACTGTGGCAATTCCTACAGCCCTTGGCTACCAGTAAGAGTGTCTTGCAGGGGGTTTAGGACCTATCACCCACCCACGAATCCTATAAGAATCGCTTCGGTCCTTCACCGGCCAAGTCCCTCGCGGGAGATTGGAACCGCGGTTAGAAGGCCTCCACAATCGCTTCGGAACTAGCTTCCGTCTCAGTCACACTCTTACACACACAGGCAACCGAATCCTACCCAACCGAACGGTATACACCTTAAATACTTACGACTCCGTCGTCTTCGTTCGGATCTTCGCGCGCAGAATTACGGGAAAAATAAACTGCTGCAGCCGGCAAGGGAGCTCATAAAAAATCAAATTCTTTGCTTGCCCCTATTCAGGTTCAGGATGGCGTTAGTCCCGACCCGACCCGATCAGGAGCCACCAAAAGGTGGGGCGCCCCTCCTAGATCAAGTCAGAATTCAGGAACCAAGACCATCCCGGACGAGCCCCCAATTGTTATAAATGATTTCGTCCCAAACACGATTCCAATTCAAATTTACAATTTATTAAGCGAATAGAGGCAAGCAAACAGCGCTGGGTGCGCCGGGAGTCTCTGCTCCACCAAGACGCACGCGGTACAGCTCCTGTTCCTGGTTTATATCCTGTCCGTTAATACATATTCATGAACAGGCGTGTCTTCTTCGGCGCATGCCCTCTTCTCCTGCTAAAGTCTTCTCGAATCTTCCTCGGCGTGCCCCCAGGATGACCCCAAACCTTATGCATGCACTTTCTTTACACAATACTATGCGGTCAGTGGTCAAACTGGTTTGAGCTGATATACGAGCCAAGTAGTTTAACCTTCTCCTGTAAAACACCCCTTTTTATGGTGCAGGAGAAATCCATAAAAGTCCAGAAGATTACACTTCATCACACGAATCAGATGAACATATTTCACACCTCTAAGTATGGATCTGCATGTGGCCCACAATCTAGTAATGTTTCTTGCATATGGACCACCCCTGATCATAAAAGACGTTTTAAACAATGGGTGAAGAGACCCCATTATACCATGTCATTGGAACCAGACAGGCTATGGAATTGTATAAACAAGATAAATTGTTACAATATGGATGATTATCTATGGATACCGTTTGCCTCAGACCTCCATCACGCCTTAAGAAGTATATGCCTGTGCCACAATTACAGTGCTCCAATCCCTAGCTTACAGACAGCATGTCCGATAGAATCCTCTAAACACATGGCTAGTAAATGTAGGATTCCTTCCCAACATTATAAAAAACGGATGCAAGACTCATGAGCCAGTAGTAAAGAGCACAAGTACCACTCTAATGTATCCTGCACTGCTTGAGACCGTATGGGTATGTTCTAATGAAGAGATATCAGATTACAGTCAACCCTATTGGGATGGGTTAGAATGCACTTTAGGAATTCCACAAGTTTATCTCCCATAATAGCTTTTAATCATACTCAGGAGTCATTCACTGTAGTCATTCATGAAACCAAGAGGGTACAGAACAAAGAGAAATGTATTGCCCTCCGTGTCACGGCCAAGCTATTATACAGCAGGGATGAGAGTAAGCTTAGCAATGGGATTGTTTTGGACTTCTTCGGCTGTGATAATTGAAAATTGATTATATCTAGAAAATCTACCATGGCAAGGAGAGACTCTAGCTAATTGTATGCAGCCAGCCAGCAAGGCTAAGCAACACCCAGCTTGTACCCACGAGCAGCCTCACAGATGACTTTAGAAAATCAATTAGCATTGAATATGGTACTACTAAAGGAGAACAGCGTTTGTGGATGGCTGAATAACACCTATCCTGGCAAAACCTGCTGTCAATTCCAAATGTGTCCGCTACTCTGCATCAAGCTAGAGATGAAATGCAAAAAACTGTGGACCAAACCCATGAGCTCAATGAGAAGATGAAACCAAGCAACTGGCAATGAACGAGGTGGATTTAAAATATTTTCAGTTGGCTCAGATTAAAAGTTAGTGGATGGGATCATAGTCTAACCCAGTATGTATTAATGTTTATCATAATGATTGTTATTGTCCGTATTTGATTGTCACGTGTGAAATCTATGATAACTAGAGCTGTAACCATGCGTGTTAAGAGGATCCACATCTATGATCCTGAATACATCCCTTTAATACCATCCCCTATTATAAATTGCGACAAGCGAGGGAAGGCAAGCAGTCGACTCAATATGAGTGATAAGGCAAGCTTCAACTTTATTGCAAAACCTTACACATATTTATACACTAAGTTCTACCTTATGCATACTTGTCTTACAATCATTGGCTTAGCCCTAAAGATTGCATTATCATACTCCTCCTACTTGCGGTTACTGCTACGTGGTCCGGGTTCCATCCTGTTTTTCTTATACAGTGCTGCTTCTTAGCTGTTTACCACAGCTCCTTCTCCTCAAGGCCGAGCCCTGCAGATGTCCAGCTGTTTACCAGCTTCCCAATGCCACAGCTCCCTCTTCTCAAGGCCGAGCCGTGCAGATATCTAGCTGTTTACCAGCTTCTCAATGCTGCAGCTCCTTCTCCTTAAGGTCGAGCCGTGCAGAGTGATCCCAACAATAAATTACCAACCAACAAGAGAGGATGAAAACACAGGAAGGAGATGAATGCCTCGACCCACCTAAATACAAATTACACAATGTTCCTCTCAGTGAGTTGTGACTAAGGTCACAGGGTGGATAATGTGGGAAACCACTGTGGGTCTGTAGGGAGTAGCAGGGTTTGACTGGAGCAACACGCTCCTCTTCAAAAGCAACCCTGATGGGTTGCAGTCAGACAGTCTCATAACTGACTATTGTTGAGTGATGTCTGGGATGAGGTGAAAGCCTTGCAGCCTGATGTTCTACGGCAAGGCCACAAAGACCTCCATCAAACGTGAGTAAGCTGACCATTATTAATAACTGAAATTCTTATTAACTATTCATTCCTATTGATCGATGCTATTTGAGTTATATAGTATCTATCGGTCTACAACAAATAAATGAATAAAAAATTAATGAACTGATTAAGTTTTTATTAATCAAATTAGTCTAAATCAATCATTAATAATTACTTATTAATAACAGTCGTTACCTATTAAGATCGATTATTTTATTTATTAGTATTTTGTGGTACTGCATTAACACTACTGTCCTCCAGTTACTTATCATGTATTTTTTTTTCTTTATCATCACTCTGATTTACTGTTGTAATTATCTACTATCAATTCATCATTATTAATTATCATTAATTACACGTGCTACACGACGGCTCTGTTCCTCACCTAGAACTTGTTATCAGTAAAGTAGTTCCTTATTAACGTGATCTTAATCCACTGGATGTTAATTCCAGTAAATATTAATCTGTATTGCTCTATCGCTAATCATTACTTCGTATATTAATTACCGGTTAATGAATTATTTATTACATTCATTAACCATAGGTCGGTGTATGTTAATCCATCAAGAATTAGCAGAGAGTGCCAGATCAGCATTTGTCCTAAACCTGCTCTCCCCACTCCCTCCTCGCAAACCGCCCGCCTGCCCTCACCCCGGAGAGTTCTGTGTAAAGACACCCACACGCACCCTGCACACCCCCCGTTTCTTTTTGATTGTCATTTTTTTAGCTATTTATTTATCTAGCCTCCCTCCCCCTTACCTTTTCTTACTCTTCTCTCTCACCACCGGGGACCGGGGACCGGGGACCAGGCAGAGGCGGCGGTGCCCAGCCCCAGCCGCCCGCCCTCCCCACCCCACCGCAGCGAGCCCCATTGCTACAAGGCCGCCAGAAGTTAATCTGCTTATGTGTAAACGTGGTGGCAGCTGAGGTATGTTTAAGAATACTGGTAAGTGTTGCTAGAAACCTACAAATATTTTCCGGGTGTTAACCGCGGGGTGCCAGCTTTGTGGGCCTACCACCCAGCACCCAGCTCTGCGCAGGTCTGGAATAAACCGGTATCTCGTCTCGGTGTGTGAGACTGGCCTATCGCACGCCGGGAAACGAAACCGCCTTTTCGGACACCACCATCAGCAAAGCAGCGACCCCGCTTTGCCTGAGGCTGCTGGGCCTGTCCTCTGGGCGCTGCTCACCACTGGAACGCATCCCGCTGGCGACGGACACGCCGACGGCCGCTAGCGAGAGGCGCGGCCCACCTCTCCGGCAGCCGGAGCCCGGCCTCGGGGACGCAGGTCTCTGCCCAGGCCGAGGCACGGGGCTGCTGCTTTCCCAGGGACGGCTTCAACCGGGAGCCGAGCCGAGCACATCGCCCGCAGGCGGACACCGAGGCGGGCCACAGCGCAGGCTGTAGCAGAGAAGGCGGCGTTGTCCACAGCGTTACCAGACTTTTTCGTTTCTTACTGCGTGCACACCCGCCACACACGCTCCCAAACCGGCCCCGGCACGAACCCCTCGCCCGCGGCCACACGCACACACGGAGACACCCCCCCTCCCCCTTCCGCCAGCAGTTTTGCCGGCCCGGGGAAGGAAGGAAGGCGGGAGACTTTAGGACCCCGCGGCGTCCCTGCCGCACCCGTGCCCCCCTCCCGCCTTTCGTCCTCAGTCCGTCGGTCGGCCAGTCCGTCGGTCAGTCACCCTGCTGAAGGTATGCGAGGCACAAAGCGGGGGTATTGTTTAGGCTCTGTCAGGAGTCAACGAGGCGCAAGCCTGAGGGAAGGAACAAGGCAACCGCAAAGGGAACGCAACTGCCGACCTTTGAGTGAACTATCCTAAGTAACATCTAATTAACATCGACTCGGCATAGCACAAGCCTGCCCTCCGGTAGGGGAAGACCCCTACCCACAGAAGCCCCTTCCTCACGGGGCACGCGCAGTAAAAAAGGAGGACGCTGTCGCCGTGGAGACGAGGCTTGCGGGAACCAACAGGCGCAAGGGCGCCTGCGCCAGCTCTCAAAAAAATAACGGTGACTTGTTGCTCGGAGCGTAGAAATATTTTCCCTGCGTTAACCGAGGCGCGCCAGCTTTGTGGGCCTACCACCGGCACCCAGCTCGGCGCAGGGGCGGAAGAAAAGCCGCCGTCTCGACTCCGTGTGTTTCCCGGCGCTCTGCGCACCGGGTGACGGAACCCGCGTTTGGCACAACAGCCCCGCTGCGCGCGGGCCGCCGCCGCCGCGCGGTGAAAACCAACGAACGCGAACGGCGGGGGAGGTGAAAAACGAAAAGAGAAAAAAAACCCCCAACCCAACCGACCCAAACAGAAACCTCCGAAAAGCGCCGCCATCCCCCCTCCCCCAGCCAGCCTCTGCGCCAGGCTCCCTCCCCCGCCGCCGGGGGGGCCGGTTGCCGGGCAGCGGGGCACGCGCGGCTGCAGCCCCGCTTGCCCCCCGCTGCTCCGGGGCGCCGGAGAGTCTGCGGCCGGGGGGGGCCGCACCCACCGGCCTGCGGGTCCGGAGCTGCAGCGCAGGGAGGGGGAGCGCGCGCGCGCGGGGGGGGTGGCTGAGTGAGTCTGAGCGCGCGTGTGTCGCGGGGGGGGGCGGTGTCTGCAGGATCGCGGGCGCAGACCTTAATATATTTATTTTTAACAACGGCTTGTTTAGCCTGGGGAAGTGGAGGGTCAGGGCACTGCAGTAGCTGCAGCCTGCAGCTGCTTGAAGAATGGTTTTGTGATAAATGATTTAGTCCCAAACAGGATTCCAATTTAAGTTTTCAATTTATTAAACAAATAGAGGCAAGCAAACAGCGCTGGGTGCGCCGGGAGTCTCCGCTCCACCAAGACGCACACCTTCACTTCTTACAATTCCTTCCTTTATACTTCTCTAGGCTTCGTTTCTTGCCTTTCTCCGCCTTTTTCTTGGAAGATGACTCTTTCTTTAAGTACGTCACCACTTCCCCGGTCTGCGCATGCTTCATCTTTTTCTAGGTGGTCGTCCGGTGGTCGTTGGGAGGAAGATGCTCCTCTTCGTCAGTGCACCCTACATGACCTCTCTGTTTGTGCAGGCGCTCCGTTATTCCACTTATATTATGCTACCTTATTTGGCTATACATTTTCTTGACATTTCTGCGGTTATTTACAACACTGGTTTGCACTAGTATATCAGGAACTAACTTACATATCAGGAGGCTACAGAAGCTTCACATATCAAGGGAGTTACCCAAACTATACTTATCAGGAAGTTACATAAAGACTACCACTCCCCTGTTTATGGTCATGCCCTACATATATTCCTTTATTTCAATATAAATGACATTTGCTTCAAGCTTATATTCACTAGATTTTCTTTACACGAATCGCTCATTCCTCACAAACCCCCGTTTTCTTTTTCACCACTGTGATTCGTGTAAAATTTATTTAAAGTTTGTTTGATGGGTATTAACTCGGGTTCCTCTATATGTTTTACCAACATTAAAACATGTTTTCTCTCACTCTGTGTTGGTTCTATTGGAGTGGCTGTAAATTTCATTCCATTAATCGCAGAAGCTACAGCTTGTGAAAGACAAGGAATTAGACATGGTATTATTAACATACCTCCAAACAATCCTAACAAAACGATAATGATTTTTGTTACCCAGTTTCCTGAGAATAAATTTTCCCACGTTGTCCATAGTCCTTGGACATTTATTCCATTCCACGTTTGGACTGGCACATGGGCTACTTTTTTCATTTCTCTTACTAATTCATTGATGGCTTTTCCTTCATCATTTATCTCTAAACAACAATTTGTGAGATTAAATTTTCCACAGACTCCTCCTTCCTGTGCTAGTAAATAGTCTAGTGCGAGTCTATTTTGATATAGGGCTGTACGCATTTTAGTATTTTGTTTAGCCACCAATCCTAGAGCATTACCCGTTTTATTTACAATTATTTCTACTACAGCTTGCAACCTGATTATTCTATTCAACATATAAATGGGGGTCCTATATCCCCAGGACCCATCTTCTGCCCATGTCGCTGGGTCATAATATGCTATTATTCTTTCAGGTGGCCACTCATTATCTTTCCATTTTCCTATTTGTAGCTCTCTTTTTCCCCTTCGGTTGTGAGTTTCTAATGCATCTGTATATACCAGTACCCCTAGGCGTTCTCCTCGGTTTATAGGTAATAAGAGAAAGCTTGGCCGTATAGTTCCTAACACGCACGCTCCGGTCCAATCTTTTGGTAATCGGGTATATGCAAATTTTCCACAGATCCAATATTGCCCTTCTGGACTTGACCACCCTTTATCAATAGTGGTTCCGTTGGTCCAATTCGCATGATTTTTACTTATTTCTTGGGCAGTGCCCCATTTATCCTACTTTTGGTAAGTACTATTCCAGTTATATCCCCCTTCACATACTAAATATCCGACTGGTTTACTCCCAGCGTCATTTTGCCAACAGCTTCTTCTTATTATGCTGGTTTGTAATATCCATTGTTGTTTCCTGACCTGAGTTGATATGTTCTAAACATTAGGGTCTGGTATGTTGCTCTCTTGGGCCTCCCAGGGCCAATTCTCTCCTGATTAGTTCCACCACATACATAACAATTAGTTACATTTAGTGACTTAGCAATGTTCTCAGCAAGATTTACAAATAGATTTTTAGCCACTGTGGGAATTTCATATTTCGTTCCTGTTTCCATTTCATGACAAAATGACTTAAATAACAGTCTATGCTGCACCGATTCTCTTTTCTTTCATTTCAATATTAATAACTACACCTGGGTCTTCTCCAGGTCCATATATCTTAAGTCCAATTTTGGTTATTTTTTTCTGTTTCCAAATTTCTAAATTTATAAGGGTTAAATTTACTAAATTACAGGTACAGGTTGTACAATTATTGTCTGTTTGTACCCTTGTGATTGAAGCTTGTAAATCCCCACATTGGCTGTCATATCCCCAGCTTGCAGTATCCTAACATACACAAGACCATCCCCTTCTTCCACATAGGTGTGCTGACTGATATCTCACCGTTTGACTAGGTACATAATCAGGATTTATCTGACATTGACGTCCACCTCCACCTGGGCAAATATATTTTGGTTGATTACTATAGCATCATCTCCACTCTACACTCCCACAATTAATATCCAGATCATCATCTATAATATCGCATGCATCAAAAATTACCGATACTGATGTGCTCAAATTGGCCATATCCTTACTTATTCCAATTAATCTTCCTACTTCCGAATTTGTTTTCATTTCTACCCACTATTGATAAAGAAGTTCCTTTGGATCGTAACAAACAGTATCATTTTCCACCGAGCATTTCTTATATTGTGTTCCATTGTATATACAACTCCCGTTCTGTTTCCCTTTGCACTCGTAATAGGTGTGGTACATTAATGTTTTATTACTTACTCGTCCGTGCTGGGCGGTTCTTATGCACTCGGTGCAATTTTGATTACCTGTCACCAGGTTGGTGAGTCCGAGTAAAATCAGGAGAGGTCCGGTAAGGGATCTCATGGTCGGAGGCATCAGCTACAAGGGGTGCTCGTCCTTGACTGGCCTTACTTGGTCGCGACTGAGAATCCCCACCCGGTCTTGCCCTCTCCCCCTTCTCAAGCGGACTTCTTTATTTCGATGACAGTAATAAATCTTACCCACCAGAAATCTCCTATAGGAGTAGTCTGTCCACACTGAATGCAGAGGAAACTTCAGCTTTGAATTTGAAAACGTCCCTGTTAGCCTCTGTGGGAAATGATATATTTGTTACACAGGTTACACCTAACCCTCAATAATCATACAACATGGTTTACAGAGTGGACATAAACTTAGTCCTGCCCGATAATTGCTTAATGCTATAGTCTTTAATTCGTGATCATTTCTCATACGTTCATTCCCTTTTTAATGTTATTTTTGTGGTTCCAGGTTGTAAAATAACTTTCCAGTCTTTCATGGGTCCTTTTACTCGAGTCGCGTGTGTCCACCCCTTTTCCGCGGTCCGGATGGCAGTATCTGTAGTTAACAATACAACAAAGGGTCCTTCCCATGAAGGAACTAAAGTTTCTTTCTTCCAAGTTTTGATCAGTACCTTATCCCCTGGTTTGAATTGATGGATTGCAAACCCCAAAGGTAGGGTTTGTGCCATTATTCCTATATCTCTTAGTTCTTTCAACCTTTCTCCTAAAATGATAACATATTTCCGAATATTATAATCTTCCACTACATTGTTTCCCTCGGAGATAGGGCATGCCGTATAAAACCTAATATGGCGATAATCCAGTCTCACTGTGCGGTTTGATCCTTATGTTAAGAAGGGCTAGCGGTAAACATTTAGTCCATGGCATCTGTGTTTCAACCATTAGCTTCGCTAGCTCTTGCTTTATTGTTTGGTTTATTCTTTCTATTACTCCCAAACTTTGAGGATGCCATGGGGTATGATATTCCCATTTAATACCTAATGATTGGCACAAGGATTTTATAATTTTAGAAGTAAAGCGAGTGCCTTGATCAGAATCAATATATTGTATTATCCCATACCTGGGGATTAGGTGTTCTAGTAAAATTTTATCACCGTCTGAGCTGTCGCTCTTGCTACAGGATAGGCTTCGACCCATCGTGTTAAATGGTCTACTATAACTAACAAATATTTCAATCTTCCTATTCTTGGTAATTTGGTAAAGTCGACTTGAATCCTTTCAAACGGTCTATAAGCTAGTTTTCTTCCTCCCATGGCCACTTGTTGAAACACGGCCTTATTTGCCCTTTGACAAGTTAAACACCCTTGTGTAATTTGCCTTGCTATTTCAAAAAATTCCAATACAGCCAAACTGTTTAAGGAAATGATCACTTAACACTTTTGTACCCCAATGTGTTTGCGCGTGTAAGCGTTCTAATACCTGCCTAGCGTAAGCTTTTGGCAACATCTCTCGCTCATCAGGTAATGTCCATTTCCCTTGTTCCACTCTAGCTCCTATTTTCTCTAATTTTGCTTGTTCCTCCAGCGTAAACTTTTTCTCCTTTTCCTCTTATCCTCTTCCACTAGTGTCCTCCCTTGTTTGTGTATGATTAATTTTAACAGTTTCAATCCTCAAGGCTGCTTCCTGAGCCTCCTTATCTGCTAAATTATTTCCTCTAATTCGATAATCTAATCCCTTTTGGTGTCCCCTCACATGCACCACGGCTATTTCCTTTGGTTCTCTTAACACTTTTAAAATTTTACTATCAACTCCTGATGTATTAAGTTCTTTCCTTGAGTGTTAATCAAGCCTCTTTCCTCCCAAATTTTTCCAAAAGTATGGACTACTCCATATGCATATTTGGAATCTGTGAATATGGTCCCTCTTCTTTCTTTTAATAATTCCAGGGCCCTACATAAGGCATAAAGCTCACAAGCCTGAGCTGACCATGATGGACTCAGAGGTCCTGATTCCACAAGTTCTAAGTCCTTGTCAATTTTTGCATATCCTGATTTTCTCTTCCCTTCTATTACTTGGGAGGATCCATCTACAAACAATTTTTCTCCTCCCTCCAATTCAATATCTCTAAGATTGAGCCTTACTTTTGTCTGGGATTCTATAACTTCTAAACAATTGTGTTATAGCACTACTGCTTCTGAGGGTTCCCCAAACCGGAACTGAGCGGGGCTCTGGGCAGAGGTGACTCCTAATTCCAAATTAGGTGAATCTATCAAGATGGTTTCATATTTCAAAAGTCTACTATCTGTCAACCATTTCTCTGTCCTCTGTTGGAGGACATTCCTAACATTATGTGGCGTATATACCTTTAGAGGTACACTAAAGGTAATTTTCCTAGCTTCCTCTATCAATAATGCCATAGCAACTAGGGCTTGGAGACATGCTGGCCACCCCCTGCTCACCGAATCTAACAATTTGGATAAATATCCCACCAGTGTGTGTGGGTTTTTTGTGGGGTTTTTTTGTTTGTTTTTGTTTTGTTTTGTTTGTTTTTTTGGTTTTTTTTGTTTTTTTTTTTTTCCATTCCCTTTTTAGTCTGTGGAGGTCTTAGGATTAAAATACCAGAAACCTGGTCAGGATCTGATTTCTTTTTTTTTCCTTTGCTTAACCAATGTCCCAAATATTTTACTTCTTGCTCTATAAATTGTAATTTCGAGCAGGACACTTTTAATCCCTTTTTCTCTAAAAAATTTAACAATCTAATGGTGGCTTTTCGGGTCTCCTCTTCAGTTTCTCCTGCTACCAGTAAATCATTCACATATTGTAATAATTTTTCCCTCCTCGTGTACTGTAAAACCTTGTAAGATTTTCTTTAAGGTCTGTCCAAACAAATTTGGTGACTCCGTAAACCCTTGTGGTAGCACAGTCCACCTTAATTGTTGTTCTTCGTCCTGTTTCGGGGTCTTCCCATTCAAAGGTAAAATAATCTCTGAACCCCTTATCCAAAAGACAGGCCCAAAAGGCATCTTTCAAATCTATTACACTATACCAAATATGTTTAGGAGACAGGTGACTCAATAAAGTATAAGGATTTGCCACGACAGGGAATTTGGTGATTGTTCGCCGATTCACGGCTCTCAAATCCTGTACCATCCTATATGTACCATCTGATTTCTTTACAGGGAGTATCGGGGTATTGTGGGGTGACATACATGGTTCCAAAGTCCCATTTTTTAGTAATTCATCCACAATAGGTTTTAGACCTCTCCGGCCTTCTATAGATATAGGATATTGTTTAATTCTAATTGGCTTATGAGGGTCTGTTATTTGTACCTTGATGGGTTCCATATCTAATCTCCCAACATCTCCTTCCTTATACCATACTTGGGGGTCAATTTTTTCCTCATCAAGTTGGGTTAAGGTACATAAGTTAATATATAACCGATCTCCTTGGTTCTGAATAGTTAGGTTTAGTTTTAAAATCAAGTCCCTCCCTAATAGGTTATATTCTGCTTCTGGTAATAAAAGTAAATCATTTAAACAAATTTTTGTCTCTGTCTCAATCTCTACTTCTTCTAAGATGGGGACTTTGAAGGGTTCTCCTTTTGCACCTGTTACTGACATCTGGGCTTTTCCTTTTCCTACCCCTTTTGGGAGTTTCTGAATCGTTGACCTTTCAGCTCCAGTATCTACTAAAAATAAAAATTCTTCTTTTTGGGGACCTACTAATAGTTTTATCAAGGGCTCTGTTGATGTTGAGGTCCCCAGAAGATACAGCCCCTAACACCCCTAATCCTCTTTGAACATTTTCTCATCCCATTCCCGTTTACGGCAGGTTTTCTGAACACGTCCCTTTTTGTTACAATAGTAACAGATGGGAATTGTGGGTCTGTCTTGATGAGATTGTCCCTGGGGTGGCTGTTCTGGTCTCTTATCTTTTTTTCTCTCCCAGCTGAGTCTTACTCCTCTGACTTTCCCTCACTGCTGCTACAAAAATTCTTGCCTCTGCTTCTTGTTTTTCTTCGTCCCTCCTGACATAAACCTTTTGAGCTTCTCTTAGTAATTCTTCCAACCCTCTCTCTTGCCAATCCTCTATCTCCACCCAGAGGTACTTCCCGTAAAGGATACAAAGACGCTCTGGGTGCTCAGTTTGGGATCCTCCCCTTAGAGTTGAATTCGACCCCGGGGCCGTAGGGGAAGTCGTCAGATTTGGTGACGGTATTTGACGGGTAGCTGGATTATACGGGGGAGGTAAGTGATCTAGGGGGTCCCAATCCTTCTTTTCCTTTTCCATGTGTTGCTCCCCTACGGTCTTATTTTTCCCTACTCCTGTTTTAAGATGAAAAATGCCCACACAGGCCTTTATCCATAAACTAGCATACTCGCTCTCCTCTTGGCAAAACGGTTCCTTAGAATTTACATACAGGTTTAGCGCCTGACAAACCCAATCCTCAAATGACCCAAATAAAGGCCAAAAAAAACGTGGGGTCTCAAGGGGTTCTTTGGCCATTTTACTATACAATATTTAACTAATTTCTCTTTTGTCTTCCCTTTTCCAGGGCCCTTATTATTCCAATGTTTTAACATTATTCCTAATGGAATCTCCGGAGGTATTTTTAGTAATTCGCTCCCTTTCTTCTGGTCCTGGGTTCTCGATTTCGTCTGACCCATCTAGGAATTTTTACTGTGGCAATTCCTACAGCCCTTGGTTACCAAGCAGAGTGTCTTGCAGGGGGTTTCAAACTTCTCACTCACCTATGGATCCTATAAAAATCGCTTCGGTCCTTTACCGGCCAAGTCCCTCGCAGGAGATTGGAACCGCGGTTAGAAGACCTCCACAATCGCTTCGGAACGAGGTTCCGTCTCAGTCACACTCTTACACACACAGGCAACCGAATCCCACCCAACCGAACGGTATACACCTTAAATACTTACGACTCCGTCGTCTTCGTTCGGATCTTCGCGCGCAGAATTACGGGCAAAATAAACTTCTGCAGCCGGCAAGGGAGCTCATAAAAAATCAAATTCTTTGCTTGCCCCTATTTGGGTTCAGGATGGTGTTAGTCCCGACCCGACCCGATCAGGAGCCACCAAATGGTGGGGCGCCGCTCCTAGATCAAGTCAGTATTCAGGAACCAAGACCATCCCGGACGAGTGCCCAGTTGTGATAAATGATTTAGTCCCAAACAGGATTCCAATTTAAGTTTGCAATTTATTAAACAAATAGAGGCAAGCAAACAGCGCTGGGTGCGTCAGGAGTCTCCGCTCCACCAAGACGCACACCTTCACTTCTTACAATTCCTTCCTTTATACTTCTCTAGGCTTCGTTTCTTGCCTTTCTCCGCCTTTTTCTTGGAAGATGACTCTTTCTTTAAGTACGTCACCACTTCCCCGGTCTGCGCATGCTTCATCTTTTTCTAGGTGGTCGTCCGGTGGTCGTTGGGAGGAAGATGCTCCTCTTCGTCAGTGCACTCTACATGACCTCTCTGTTTGTGCAGGCGCTCCGTTATTCTACTTATATTATGCTACCTTATTTGGCTATACATTTTCTTGACATTTCTGCGGTTATTTACAACACTGGTTTGCACTAGTATATCAGGAACTAACTTACATATCAGGAGGCTACATAAGCTACACATATCAAGGGAGTTACCCAAACTATACTTATCAGGAAGTTACATAAAGACTACCACTCCCCTGCTTATGGTCATGCCCTACATATATTCCTTTATTTCAATATAAATGACATTTGCTTCAAGCTTATATTCACTAGATTTTCTTTACACGAATCGCTCATTCCTCACAGTTTCAGGGACAATGGAGCTTTTCTTAGTAGCGGGAAGAGCAAGAAACCTCCACAAATTACAGCTGGGAAGGTTCTGTCTGGATGTGAGAAAAAATAATCCTCACTGAGAGGGTAGTCTTGTGCTGCAAGAGATCACCCAGAGGGAGTCTGGATTATCCCATGGCTTTGTGTTTCAAGGAGCAGCTGGTGAGGGTGGAGAGCCATCAGTGAAGGCATAGAAATGCCAGGGTGAGAGCTAGGTGGGAAAGCAAGATGGCTGTCAGCAAGCTGAAGGGAAAGAGGTGAGGCATGGGACAGTGTAGGGCAGCCTGCATAGAGATGGCCAAGGGTTCTAGCAAGACCGAGAGGTCCAAAAGGACTGAGGTCTTTGTCGTCTTGACTATAGCAGCTGTCTCTACCACCAGGGCCAGTGAGACAAAACTTTATTCTTCTCTTCTCAGAAACTGCCTTCCCAGGACCTGGGCTCAGGGTTTGGCCTTGCCTGCTTCATAAAACGAACCAAGGGTTTTCTCAGCATTACAGCCACCTGTGCAGTGCCCTTGCCTACCTGCAGTCACCGTCTCCAAGTATCTGCTCTAATGAGTCAATGAGGAGCCTTTGGCAGTAATGGGTCTCATTAAGTCCCATTAATGCTTCAAGGTATTTTGGGGTTTGCTTCTGGCTTTGACTTCTTGAGAGGTTTGTTCAGTCTTCTCCCAGTATCTGAGGTTCACGGACTGAGCCCCAAATACACCATGGGGCTCCTTAAAACACAGAAAGCCCTAACAAGTCATGCCTCTTCCTGTAACGTTCTCCACGTCTGCAAGACTCGTATAGCTAATCTGAGTTGTTTCATAGCGTGGTTAAGAAGGAAGATTTCAAAGTGCACCTAATAAAGTTATTTTTAATTTTAAAGGCTGTATTTTGTTAATTTCAGTTTAAAGAAGTGATAGAAGCATTATCCAACTGATATGGATCCTGAGTGTCAGGAGCGTCTCCTGAGGAGGTCTGGACAGGTAGGAAAAGCAGTCCCTTGAGATCTGACACTGGGTGGACAACCTTGCTCCTCACCTCCCCAGACTCCCCACCTGTCGTTGGCCACCTGGGATTTACATCACTTTCCCTTCATCAGACTTCTCTGAACTCTGGGAGCAGAATGTTAGAGCTCCATTGCACCATCTCCCACCCACTTTCCTTAGAGGACTGGCTGCACACAGGCACAGAAGGATGTTTCCCATTTGCAAGCAAAGCAAAGTAAAGCACGATCAAGTGTCTTAAGCAATAAAACACTCCTCAACCATATACTAAGTACAAGCTGCCTCTAATGAGGTCGCCTTTCTACAAGGGATGATCTTACGAGAAATGTTTTAGATAGATAGATAGATAAAGGTAGATACAATTAAAAGAGTTGGCTAAAGATACCGTTATACTACTGAAAGACAGGCAGGCTTTTAGTCCCTGAAGCTCAAAGCAGCAGTGTGGGTGGGAAGTATCTGAATGAACAAAGAGTAAGGGAAGGAGAATAATGGAAAGGGCCTTTGTCTAGACAGTCTGCTGAAAACATTACTTCAGAAATGGTCATTGTATCAGCACAGGTGAAAATATATGAAAGATTAGAATTATTAACTACAAAAGACATTAACCACTTGATCCAGTGTGGCCTGGCAGCAAAGGCAGCCAGCAGTGTCCTGACGTGTATAAAGAGGAGCCTCGCCAAAAGAGTGAGGGAAGTGGTTGTCTCCCCATGCTCATTGCTTGTTAGACCACCTGTAACCAATTATATCCAGTTTTAGGGCCCCAGTTCAGGTGTACTGATCTGGCTGGGATGGGGTTACCTTCCTTCATAGCAGCCTGTGTGGTGCTATGTTTTGCATTTGTGCCTTAAACAGTGTTGATAACACACCAGTGTTCTGGCTATTGCTGAGCAGTGTTTGCACAGTGTCAAGGCCGCCTCTGCTCCCTCCCAGTGAGTGGGCTGCAGATGGGCAAGAACAGCTGACCCCAACTGACCAAAGGGATACTCTCTAACGTACGACGTTGTGCTGAGCAATAAAAGCTGGGACAGAGGAAGAAGGAACTAGAATTTTTTTGTTACAGGAATCACTTCCTAGTTCACATGGAATCCATTGCATAGCATTCGTAAAAGGCCTTAGACCTTCATAAGCGGTGAACTTTCACCTAGCTACTGATGAAGTTCTACTGAACTCTTACTTAGTCGCGTGAGGGAAGGCCCTGAAACTGGTGTAAATTAGAAAGATAAGATAGCCACATCCATCAGCAGAGGTTGCCTCATCGAGAAAAGAAAAAGAACGGCCCGCTTGGAGACAGTGAAAGGATCCAATGAGGAAAAAGGAGACCCCAGACCCAAATACTCCAACTGGACTAAACCGTCTCACAAGGGGAGGGGAGCTTAGACTGTAAGGGTATAATTGTCCAGAGAGTCTCTGGTTCGGGGTCCGTCTCCAGAGGCACTCAGCTCAAGCTGTTCTTCACCACTGTACCGCTTAATAAATTCAACTGGTATACGTCATGTCAGAGATTCTGCTTCAGGAAACCTAGGGTTGAGCCTGAGGGAAGAGAAAGCACCCAAGAGAGACTCTGTGTGTGTGTGTGTGTGTGTGTGTGTGTAGAGTCGAAAGGCGCACACGTCGGCTCACTGGAGTCTCCTGCTGCAAAGGGACTCCAGACCCAGCAGTTAAAGTCTCGGGTGGTGTGTGTGCAACTCCTTGATTGGTGTGTGAATGCTCAGGCAGCGGCTTCTCCATTAACGTTTTTTCATTCAAAGAGTCTTCTGTGTGGAGACTGGCTGGGCATCATTTTTGCTTGTGGGAGGTGGTGAGTGGTTGCCTTTGCGTTGCTTGTTATTATTATTGCTTGTTGATTTTTAAAAAATCTCTTTCTTTCACCTGCTAAGCTGTCTTTATCTTGACCCACAACTTTCCGTGCTTTATTTCTTCCTGTTCTCTCTCCTGTCCCAGTGGGGAAGGGGAGGAAAGAGTGAGCGGCTGCGTGGCTGCCGGGCTATTGGCCAGAGTCAATCCACCACATCAAGGAAGACGTTGACAACTGGGAGTGACTTCAGTGGGAGGCTGCCAAGATGCGCAGGGGCTGCAGCACTTGCCTGGGGAGCAGAAACTGAGGGAAAGGGCTGCCTTCGGCCTGGGAAAGGGAAGGTCTGGGGAACCTCATAGCAGCCAGCCAGTCCCTGCAGGGAGGTTTTCAGGAAGATGGAGCCAGTCTTGTCACCGTGGTGCTTGGCAGGACGATAATAGACGATAGTCAAATGTTGAAATAAGGAATGTTGAGGCTGGAGATAGGGACAATCTTTCTCTCCATAAGGGCATCCAAACATTGAAGCAGGTTTCCCAGAGATGTTTTCCTGTCTTTGTCCTTGGACATTTTCCAGCCCCCATGTGGCAAAGCCTTGAGCAAAGTGGTCTGACTCCGTAGCCGATTCTGCTGTGAGCATGAGGTTGGACTGGAGACCTACTGAGGTCCCATTCAGGAGAGTGGAAAACTAAATGATGCTGTGGTTCCTTCCTCTCTAGGTGTGCCCTTGATGACAGTAGGGAAAGCTGTCAGGTTCCCCGTGACCATGGAAGTAAGTCAGATGCTGGCATAGTCAGATCAGCTGAAGTTGTCTTCTCCTCCTCCAGGCAGTGTTGCTCAGATGCAGGACTGCTTCACAGGTATCCCCAAACAGCCCTGGTTATTTCCTTTGCTTCACCATTCATTCCCTTTTCATTCTTTTCCCACCTCTCAAGTCCTGCTCTTTAACCATCCTTATCCCCACCCATGCAAAAAGCCAAGGACTTTTCACTGTTTATCCAGTGGCCCTGCATTTGCTCACTTTGAACCCTCCTTTGGTGTCTCTGCGGTGGTTACTGTGGTGCTTTCTACCTCGCATTGCAACTCAACTTAACGCTAGTACTCTTTTCTTCTCTGTAGTGTCCTGCAGCTACTTAAGTTCTGATCTTGTTAGAGGCACCACGACTCAGGATGGCCGTTGGCACGCATACTTTAAAAGCTGGACTGTTGGAGGTTCAGTCCAGAGGGACCTTGGCACACCTGGGATTTGGCCAGCAGAAACCTCAAGGTTTTGAAGGAAAAGCTCAGAAACAACTCCATGCAGCAGCATGGACAGGGACCTGACTGACTAAGGAGTGTCCTGAGGTGAAGTATCTGGGAACTGTGACAATGCCATATGAGTCAGTGGTTCTCACATTTCGAAAGGAGAGTGGAGTGTCTGGAGGAGGTCTGCCAACTTGAAGTGAAGGGCCTAAAGGATGAGCTGTGGGGAGAGTCTGAGGGAGCTGGGTGTCTGTAGCCTGCTGAAGTGGAGGCACGGGTTTACCTAGCAAGAGCCTGCACCTGCCTGGAGGGATAACGGAGCCAACCTGTTTTCTGCAGTCACCATTGATACGACAGAAGGAACAGCCACAAGCTGCCTCTTGGGAGCTTTAGGCTGAACCTCAGGAAAAATAAAATGGACTAGGAGGAGCGTTGCCATGATCTCCACCTTTGGAGCTCTTCAAGTTTCAGCGCCGCAAAGTCACGGCCAGCCTGGAGGCTGGACTAGAGACCCCCTCGCAGCAGTCTCTTTCCCAACAGGCCTGTGCCTTGCCACATGTCATATGAGAAGAGACTAAGCTGGAGGAGAGGGTCTCTACATCACAGGACAATTCAGGGTGGAAGGAGGGTCAGGAGGTCTCTAGAGTTGCACTGGCTCCAAGCAGGGCCAGCTCTGAGGTCAGACCAGCTTGCTCGCTAAATGCCAGAATCCGGAGAAAGAGTTTACACATGAACCAGGCATCTGTGCCGCCGTTACAGAAATGGAGACAAGGCCTTTGACCAGCTCCCTGAACACAGCTATTGGTACGTCATGCCCCCTGAGAACATCCATCCTCCCGGGAACATCCATCTTCTTGTCCAAAGGAGTGGGATCCTTATGCAACTATCCTGCCATATCTCCAGACCATGGGGTGCTTTACACTGTAAACAGAACTGAAGGAAAGCCTCTGACTTGGGTACGGTCAACTGAATTGCTAAAAGAGGGCAAGATGGAGGGATCTCGGAGCTTCCAGGTTCTTCCTGAAGATAGAAGGCCTCAGATATAGGAACAGAAGATAACAGTTTTGAACTAGCCTAGGCTTTAGATCATTTCACATGTGATGGCTCTGCTCCATCCTTTCAGTCATTGGCACCCAGAAACCTCATCTGCTTTTCCTTCCTCTCCTCCCAAAAGCTGATCAAGTGATGGGAAGAAAGGAAGGAGAAAGGCCCTAGGCCTCTGTGACTCACCTGGGCTCTGGCACTTGGAGGGCCACAGTGTCATCCATTGTACACCCCATAAAGAATCAAGCTGGGAAGTGACTCTTCACGTACAAGTGAACAAGGTCGATGGACAGGCAAGGCTATGTCTGGAGACCAGTACACCTAGAGCATCGATCAAGCTGGGGCTGAAACTCAGGCCTGGTCTTCAATGGTCTCCTGGGCCCATGGACAGAGGTGTGGATGGAGGCCCCAGGTGAGGCTGATTAGGGTCCTGAAGGCCTGTGGATGCTCTCAGGGCCCTGACACTGCCCCCATGGGATCCCACCTGCCAGTGCCCTCAGTAGGCCAAGTTCTCATTCCCGCATGTGCAGGGTCTGTGCTCGGCTACTCTCCTTCCCCGCTTCTGTGCAGATCTGGGAGACCACAGTTTCATGGTGACTACAACCAAGGCTGAAACTGGTCTTCCCATCCCTGACCAACTTTTCCTCTTTTGGGAGTACAAGGTCCAGGTGAGCCTCAGACTGGGTGGCACAGTTAGAAGCT
Source organism: Phaethon aethereus (assembly GCF_964289735.1). Lineage (NCBI taxonomy): Eukaryota > Metazoa > Chordata > Aves > Phaethontiformes > Phaethontidae > Phaethon > Phaethon aethereus. Next base: position 217,243 of record NW_028113842.1, on the reverse strand, counting down.
GACCCACACACAAGATCCCGCCTAACCTGTTGCATGTCCCATAGAGAACATCCACACATCTGACCTGCTCTGGTAGCAAGCAGGGCATCCTCCACTTCTCGCCTTCCCTGTTAGTCTCGCCTAAAGATGTTGTATCTCCGTCAGTCACAAAAGCTGTGGGAGCTGTCCTTTTCCATCTTGACTCTTGCTCCCCTAACGTCACAGCTTTGCGATGGCATGTTGTCCTCCTGCTGTCTGTGCTCCAGGCTGTGGGCTTTGGTGCACATTAGGCCTGTAGCACCTCAGATGTGGCACCAGGGCCAAGGGCAGATTTGTCACATGGACACCTGATACCAAAAGATTGGCCCTCTTTGTGTGGAAAGGCTTCACAGCCGATGTGTGCTGGAGTGGATGGCAGGAGGCAACATAATGATGAAGGAGGTTCTCACAACGAGAGCAAAAGCTGCAGTCCCCAAGACCAGACAGAAAACGGCCTTGGGCTGTGCAGCCCTGGCAGGAGAGGGGTTTGTTGTCCCAGGTGACACTTGCAGCAATGAGTGGGGCCTGTGACAGAGGTGAAGCCGATATCCAAGAAGGACAAGCTGCTGCTGAGAAAGTCCCCGGGGGAGGACAGCCTGTCATCCAGCCACACTGTGGACATCATGCTGGGGGCTGACTGGCTAGATAGCAGCTCTGCAGAGAAGTACCTTAGGGTCCTGGAGGGCAAGCAGCTGAGCATGAGCCAGCCATGCAGCCTCGCAGCAAAGGCCAGCAGCCTCCTGGGCTGCATTAGGAAAAGCATTGCCGGCAGATGGAGGGAAGTTAACCTTCTCCTCCACTGAGCACCGGCGGGCCACATCTGGAGTGCTGTGTCCAGTGCTGGGCTCCCCAGTGCAAGAAAGTTGTTGACCTGCTAAAGCAAGGCTATCAAAGGGCCACAAAGCTGATTTAAGGGACCGCAGCATCTTCCATAGGACGGAAGGCTGAGAGGTCTGGGACTGTTAAGCCTGGAGAAAAAATTGCTCAGGAGTGTGGAGTAATAGGGCACGGACTGTGGCAGGGCTTCAGGCCAAAGACCTTTATTGTTAGCGTAGCGTGCTTTTTATACAAATACAGCCCGTTCACGCACCTAAAAGTGCTACCCGGTTGGCTATTGCTTTAAGTCCACGCGACTCTCACAGAGGCAGGATTGGTCGCCTCTGTATGTCCACGCGCTCCTTTGCTTCTTCTTAGTTGTTTACCACAGCTCCTTCTCTTCAAGGTTGAGCCCTGCAGGTGTCCGGCTGTTTACCAGCTTCTCAATGCCACAGCTCCTTCTCCTTAAGGTCGAGCCATGCAGGGTGATCCCAATATCACCCCCTTTTTGTTTATCTATAAACAAAACCTGATGGTTCATTTGCAACCCGAGGACTGTGAGGAAGATGAACCATCTGTACATTCTTCTATCGTCCTGCACCACGAACTCAGCCCAGCAGTCGGTAGGTGCCAGCTTTACATGGGCGTCCCCACGGAGGCAACGGTGGCCTTGCCGTACACCGGCCCACTGCCCTTTGGGAAATCCCGGTATTTATACATTTGCAGAGGAACGAGTTTCGACACACGTGGCCAGCGAGTGTCAGAACACGCCTTGGTTGCCACCTTTCAACACAGAGAGCCTATGGCATACGCGCCCGCTGGCCAGACGTGCTGCACGTGCCCCAGCCACCCTGTCTGTTGGTTCGTAGGCTTTGTTCATGTGGCATATTACCGTAATCCAGCAGTCACATATCAACCATGCTCAAGCCAATAGCAGAATGTTATAAGGCAAACAAAATTGTGAATTGTGCTTTATATTCCTCCGTTACTGCATGTCTTCCCCATCCTCCCCTAACCTTGATCAACTTTCTTATCTCTTGGGCTGTTTTCTCTCACCCAGCATAGTATCTGTTTCTTACCCAGCCATCCATTTTCTGATATTCTAACTGCAGTTTTCTCACAGGCCAAAATTCCATCTGTTAACCCCTCCGTATGTATACGATAATTGGCGATAATTTCCATTTCTGCCGACAAGCTAACTATTGCTTTTTCTAGCTGAGATAAACGTCTGAGTCCCAAACAGGATTCCAATTGAAGTTTACAATGTATTACATTATATACATTAACCACTCTGCTAGACTTAGGCTTGCGGTCATACAAGGATACGTAGGACAGAAGGTTACACTTCATCACACGAATCAGATGAACATATTTCACATAGCTGTACTACTCCTCGTGATGGGAAAAGCGCCCGTACAAAGCTATGATAACCTTTATTATATCTCACCAAGGGATTTGTAGTTATAGAGTGCTTTGCCCTAAAAGCTTTCCATGTTCCTCTAATGATACCGCTAATTTCAGTCTGATTAATTATCTGTGTTATAAATGATTTAGTCCCAAACAGGATTCCAATTCAAATGTACAATTTATTAAGCGAATAGAGGCAAGCAAACAGCGCTGGGTGCGCCGGGAGTCTCCGCTCCAGCAAGACGCACGCGGTACAGCTCCTGTTCCTGGTTTATATCCTGTCCGTTAATACATATTCATGAACAGGCGTGTCTTCTTTGGCGCATGCCCTCTTCTCCTTCTAGGATCTTCTCGAATCTTCCTCAGCGTGATCCTGTTCGCTAATACATTTTCATGAATAGGCGTGTCTGCTAATACATATTAATGAACAGGCGTGTCTTCTTCAGCGCGTACCCTCTTCTCCTGCTAGAGTCTTCTTGAATCTTCCTCGGCGTGCCCCCAGGATGACCCCAAACCGTATGCATGCACTTTCTTTACACAATACTATGCGGTCAGTGGTCAAACTGGTTTGAGCTGATATACCAGCCAAGTAGTTTAACTTTCTCCTGTAAAATACCCCTTTTTATGGTGCAGGAGAAATCCATAAAAGTCCAGAAGGTTACACTTCATCACACGAATCAGATGAACATATTTCACAATCCCCCATCTTTTTCTTTATAGTATTGATTCGTGTTTTCGTTTCCAACTGAGTACTGCAGATATCTGCATTCCTTGTATAACCGAGTAGATTAATCTAGTAACAATTCCCCACATATCCCCAATACAACTATCCCGATTTTAGTAAGCCAATCACCACCCATAAAATCTCCCCAAAATCCTCCTAGATTGATTCCATTCCAAGTTTATCTCTCAGGAGGCCATTCGTTATACACCTGGACTCCTAGTCGCTCTCCCTAATTTATGGGTAACAGGAAAAAACTAGGTTTTATTGTTGATTACACGTACGGGCTGTACAATTAGAAAAGGTCCTCAGTTTTCCCATTTTTCTGGGGTAAACCCCAGCTGGACTTGTTCCAATATTGACTACAGTTATTTGCCGTAGTCAGAGTCAAGGAACTCACCCCAAGTAGAACTAGAAGAGGTCCGGTCAGGGCCATAGTGGTCGGCGGTCACAGCCCAAAGGGGTTGCAGCCCTTGGCAGACCCTTTTTAAGCCGCAACACCAGTTCCCCTCCGGTCTTGCCCTCTTCCTTCCTTTAAGGGGGTGCTTTCTTAGTACCCAAATTAATTGAGCACTGCTTGTGAAGGCCAGAGCTTTGCTAGATCAGTGGTTTGTCCAGACCTGAGCACTTGCCCGAGCCTGGCGATCCTCTTTATTTGCAAGGCTTTATGGCTACAGAAAACTGCCAGTTAGCCTGCAGTTCTTACAAATAAACACCACCTTCTACACCAAGGACAAATTCTAGTTCCAGCTCCTTTTTCCTGTTCTTCTTTTGCCAACAACTCCTTCCGATGATACTCGTTTGGAGTACCCATTGTTGTTTCCTATTACCCTTTCCCATTGTTTTCCAAACTTGGGGATTACTTACATTGCTCTCCATAGCTTCCCATGGCCATCGTTCACCTCGATTTGTTCCACCACAAACGTAACAATTAGTTATATTCAATGACTTAGCAATGTTTTCAGCAAGATTTACAAGTAGATTTTTAGCAACTGTGGGAATTTCATGTTTCACTCCTGTTTCTATTACAGGAGTAGCCGCAATTCCCACAGCAATTTAGTCAGATGTGACCTTCCACTCCTTCCCTGGACCTTTCACTCGCGACACATGTGTCCATCCTTTTTCAGCAGTTCTCACAGCTGTTTCTGTAGTGAATAAAACAAGGAAAGGTCCTTCCCAGAGGGGAGATAGGTTTCCTTCTTTCCATGTTTTTATCAGAATTTTATCTCCTGGTTCTAACTGATGAATTGCAAATCCTAAAGGTGGTGTTTGGGCCACCATCCCAATCTCTCTTCATTCTTTTAATCTTTTTCCAATGGTAATTATATCTTGTTGGATACTATGATCCTCAATTACATTGTTCCCCAGAGGCATTCCTTGAAAATAAGGCATGCCATAGAACATTTCATATGGCGATATTCCAGTCTCACTGTATGTTTTCGTTAAGTGCCAATGGTAAACATTTCGTCCAGGGCATTTGTGTCTCAATCATTAATTTAGCCAATTGTTGTTTTATTGTTTGATTCATTCTTTCTACCTTCCCCGAGCTTTGTGGGTGCCACGGAGTGTGGTATTCCCACTGAATACCTAATGATTGACATAATAGTTTTATTATTTTAGAAGTAAAGTGTGTGCCCTGGTCAGAATCAATGTACTGGATTATCCCATATCTAGGTATCAAATGTTCCAATAAAATTTTTACCACCATCTGTGCCATAGCTCGTGCTACAGGGTACGCTTCTACCCACTGTGTTAAATGATCTACTATTACCAATAAATATTTTATCCTCCCTACCTTAGGCAATTCAGTGAAATGGACTTGTACTTTCTCAAAAGGTCTGTAAGCTGTTTTTCTCCCTCCCGTGGCTGCTTGTCGAAACACTGTCTTATTTACCTTTTGACAGGTTAAGCAACCTTGTGTAATTTGCTTTGCTATTTCAAAAATTCCAATACCACCAAATTGTTTAAGAAAATGATCACTTAACGCTTTTGTACCCCAATGTGTTTGCGCATGCAAACGTTCTAATATTCGCCTGGTGTAGGCTTTTGGCAGCATTTCTCGCCCATCGGGCAGTGCCCATTTTCCTTGTTCTAATTTAGCTCCTATTTTCTTCAATTTTGTTTGTCCTTCTGGGGTAAACTCCTTCTCTCTTTCCTCTCGTCCTTCTTTGCTGGTGTCCTCCTTTGTTTGTATGACATTAATTTTGGCAACTTTAGTCCTCAAGGCTGCTTCCTGGGCCTCTTTAGCTGCTAAGTTATTTCCTCTAGTTCGGTAATCACCAAAAGTCCCTTTTGGTGTCCCCTCACATGTACCACTGCTATCTCCTTTGGTTCTCTTAACGCCTTTAAAATTTTTACTATTAATTCTTGATGTATTAAATTCCTCCCGTGAGTATTAATCCAACCTCTTTCTTCCCAAATTTTTCCAAAAGTGTGGACCACCCCATATGCGTATTTAGAATCTGTAAATACAGTCCCGCTTCTTCCTTTTAATAATTCCAGGGCCCTACATAGGGCATACAGCTCACAAGCCTGAGCTGACCATGATGGACTAAGAGGTCCTGATTCCACAATTTCTAAGTCCTTATTAATTATTGCATATCCCGATTTTCTCTTCCCTTCTACCACTCGGGAGGAGCCATCTATAAACAGCGCTTCTCCATTTTACAACTCAGCATCTCTTAGATCTGGTCTCACCTTAGTCTGGGTCTCAATTACCTCTAAACAGTTATGTTGTAATTCCTCTGGTGGTTCTCCAAACAAAAATTGTGCTGGACTCTGAGCAGAAGTCACCCTCAGTTCTAAGTCAGGGGAGTCTATTAGTATTGCTTCATACTTTAGGGTCCGGCTGTCCGTTAACCATTTTTCCGCTTCTTGTTGTAAAACATTTCTGACATTGTGTGGGGTATACACTTTTAAAGGAGCACTAAAGGTAATCTTCCTAACTTCCTCTATTAATAATGCTGTAGCAACCAAAGCTTGGAGACAAGCAGGCCATGCTCTGCTTACTGGATCAAGTAACTTAGAACAATGCCCCATGGGTTTTTTGGATTCCTGCCCAGTCTTGAGTAAGAACTCCATATGCTGTCTGGCTTGATGTATTCACAAAGAGATAGAAAGGTTTTTCTAGATCTGGGAGGCTCAATACAGGTGCTTGTATTAATGCCCTTTTTACTTCCTCAAATCTCTGATCATCTTCAATAAACCACTTAAGTTGGTTATTAGTTAATTTTTCATATAAGAATTTTACTTTATCACTATAATTTTCAAGCCATGGTCTACAATATCCTACTAATCCCAGTATTTGCCTAATTTCCGTTTTAGTCTGTGGGGGTCTTAAGGATAGAATCCCAGATACCCTATCAGGATCTAACTTCTTCCTTCCCTTACTCAGCCAATGTCCTAAATATTTTACTTCTTGTTCTACAAACTGTAGCTTTGATCGGGACACCTTTAATCCCTTTTCCCCTGGAAAATTTAACAATTTAATGGTGGTTTTTCGGATCCCCTCTTCAGTTTCTCCTGCTACTAATGAATCGTCCACATATTGCAATAATTTTACCTCCTTAGGTATTGTGAAATCTTGTAGAATTGTTTCTAAAGTTTGTCCAAATAGATTTGGTGACTCCGTAAACCCTTGTGGTAACACAGTCCATCTTAATTGTTGTTTTTGTCCTGTTTCGGGGTCCTCCCACTCAAAGGCAAAATAATCTCTGGATGCCTCATCCAGAGGACAGGCCCAAAAAGCATCTTTCAAATCTATTACACTATACCAAGTATGTTTGGGAGATATATGACTCAATAAAGTATAAGGATTTGCCACCACAGGGAATTTAGTGATTTTTCGCTGATTTACAGCTCTTAAGTCCTGCACCATCCTGTATGACCCGTCCGGCTTTTTTACGGGAAGAATGGGCGTGTTACGAGGTGACATACATGGTTCTAGGGTTCCTTTTTCCAAAAGTCTGTCAACTACAGGTTTTAATCCTTTTCGACCCTCCATAGGTATAGGGTATAGCTTGATTCTAATTGGGCGGTGCGGATCTATTATTTGAACGCTTATGGGGTTCATTTTGTCTTTCCAGTTTCCCCTTCCTTATACCACACTGAGAGGTTAATAGCTTCTTCATCCTCTTGTGTTAAAGTGTATAATTTAATCTGCAATTTGTCCCCTTGACTCTGAATGCTCAAGTTTAACTTCAAAATCAAATCCCTTCCTAATAAATTGTATTCCGCTTCAGGGAGCAAAAGTAAATCATTAAGACAAATTTTCTTTTCTGTTTCTACTTCTACATCTTTCAATATATTTACTTTAAAAGGCTCTCCTTTTGCTCCTGCTACTGACACGTAACTCTTCCCTTTTTCTATTCCTTTTGGAAGTTTTTGAATGGTTGACTTTTCGGCCCCTGTATCCACTAAAAATAAAACTTCCTCTTTATGGGGACCAATCAATAATTTTATCAAGGGCTCTGTTGATGTTGAAGTCCCCAGAAGATAGAGCCCCCGACACCCCTAATCTTCTTTGAACATCTTCTCATCTTGTTCCCGCTGACGGCAGTTCTTCTGAACATGTCCCCTCTTGTTACAGTAGTAACAGACGGGAATTGTAAATCTTCCTCGATAAGGCTGTCCCCGGGGTGTCTGCTCTATTCTTTTTTCCCTTTTCTCTCCAGGAGTCGTCTTATTTTTCTGACTTTCCCTTACTGCTGCTACAAAAATTTTTGCTTTTGCTTTTTGTTTTTCTTCGTCCCTCCTAACATAGACTTTCTGGGCTTCTCTAAGTAACTCCTCTAATCCTCTTTCTTGCCAATCCTCCAATTTTTCTAATTTCCTTCTTATATCCCCCCAGGATTTAGCTACAAATTGTGTTCTAAGGAGTGCGGTCCCAGCCACTGTATTCGGATCAATTCCAGAATACATTGGTAGGTTTTTCCTCAACCTCTCCAACCATTCTGTTGGAGATTCGTCTTTCCCTTGTTGTTCATTAAATGCTTTAGTAATGTTTTGCCCTCGGGGAACCGCTTCCCTTATTCCCTGTATGATTAACGTTCTCAAATCCCTCATATTTTGTCTTCCTGGGGGTTGTTGATGATTCCAGTGGGGATCCACATTTGGCCATTTCTGATCTCCCGGGGGTCCTGCCTGACTCTGTCTTTCCCAAATTCTCATTCCAGCTTGTCTAATCATTCCCCTTTCCTCAACAGTGAATAGGATCCCTAAAATGGACTGTATTTCTTCCCAGGTATAAGTATTGGGGCCTAGGAATTGGTCCAATTTTTCAGCTACTCCGAGGGGATCATCTAATAGGGTCCCCATTTCTTTCTGGAAATTTCTCACGTCTGTGGTATTTAACGGGACTGCCACAAACCCCATGCCTCCCTGATTGCCTCCGAGGGGTACTTCTCGTAAGGGATATAGAGAAGCTCCCTCAGATACAGCAGTCCTACTTCTCGTACATGCAGCCGGAGGTCGATCTAATTCCGGTGCTGTTGGTGGTGGAGATAGGGGCAACGGTGGTACAGAGAGAGGTACTACGGCCACCGGAGGGGGAGCCGCCGCCGGAGATGGATTATTAGAACATGGAGGCGGTAGGTTATCCAGTGGCTCCCATTTATCATCTTTTTCCTTTTCACTTTTCCCCTCTTCTTCTTCCTCAAACTTTTCATCTGTTTTTAATGTAAGTATTGAGGCTGGAAAAGAACGTAAAGTTCTGTCCCATAATCCTGCATAATCACTTTCCTCCTGACTAAAAGGTTCCTTTGAATTAACATATATATTTAAGGCCTGGCAGACCCAGTCTTCAAAAGATCCAAAAGCGGGCCAAAAGACATGTGGTCTCAAACGTTCTTTTGGCCATTCTACCATACAATATTGAACTAATTTTAATTTACTTTTTCCTTTTCTGGGGCCCCTATCATTCCAATTTTCAATCATTATTCCTAGTGGACTCTCCGGAGGTATTTCTAGTAATTCGCTCCCTTTCTTGTGGTCCTGGGGTCTCGATTTCGTCTGACCCATCTAGGAATTTTTACTGTGGCAATTCCTACAGCCCTTGGCTACCAGTAAGAGTGTCTTGCAGGGGGTTTAGGACCTATCACCCACCCACGAATCCTATAAGAATCACTTCGGTCCTTCACCGGCCAAGTCCCTCGCGGGAGATTGGAACCGCGGTTAGAAGACCTCCACAATCGCTTCGGAACGAGGTTCCGTCTCAGTCACACTCTTACACACACAGGCAACCGAATCCCACCCAACCGAACGGTATACACCTTAAATACTTACGACTCCGTCGTCTTCGTTCGGATCTTCGCGCGCAGAATTACGGGCAAAATAAACTGCTGCAGCCGGCAAGGGAGCTCATAAAAAATCAAATTCTTTGCTTGCCCCTATTCAGGTTCAGGATGGCGTTAGTCCCGACCCGACCCGATCAGGAGCCACCAAAAGGTGGGGCGCCCCTCCTAGATCAAGTCAGAATTCAGGAACCAAGACCATCCCGGACGAGCCCCCAATTGTTATAAATGATTTCGTCCCAAACACGATTCCAATTCAAATTTACAATTTATTAAGCGAATAGAGGCAAGCAAACAGCGCTGGGTGCGCCGGGAGTCTCTGCTCCACCAAGACGCACGCGGTTCAGCTCCTGTTCCTGGTTTATAACCTGTCCGTTAATACATATTCATGAACAGGCGTGTCTTCTTCGGCGCATGCCCTCTTTTCCTGCTAGAGTCTTCTCGAATCTTCCTCGGCGTGCCCCCAGGATGACCCCAAACCTTATGCATGCACTTCCTTTACACAATACTATGCGGTCAGTGGTCAAACTGGTTTGAGCTGATATACCAGCCAAGTAGTTTAACCTTCTCCTGTAAAATACCCCTTTTTATGGTGCAGGAGAAATCCATAAAAGTCCAGAAGATTACACTTCATCACACGAATCAGATGAACATATTTCACACCTCTAAGTATGGATCTGCATGTGGCCCACAATCTAGTAATGTTTCTTGCATATGGACCACCCCTGATCATAAAAGACGTTTTAAACAATGGGTGAAGAGACCCCATTATACCATGTCATTGGAACCAGACAGGCTATGGAATTGTATAAACAAGATAAATTGTTACAATATGGATGATTATCTATGGATACCGTTTGCCTCAGACCTCCATCACGCCTTAAGAAGTATATGCCTGTGCCACAATTACAGTGCTCCAATCCCTAGCTTACAGACAGCATGTCAGATAGAATCCTCTAAACACATGGCTAGTAAATGTAGGATTCCTTCCCAACATTATAAAAAACGGATGCAAGACTCATGAGCCAGTAGTAAAGAGCACAAGTACCACTCTAATGTATCCTGCACTGCTTGAGACCGTATGGGTATGTTCTAATGAAGAGATATCAGATTACAGTCAACCCTATTGGGATGGGTTAGAATGCACTTTAGGAATTCCACAAGTTTATCTCCCATAATAGCTTTTAATCATACTCAGGAGTCATTCACTGTAGTCATTAATGAAACCAAGAGGGTACAGAACAAAGAGAAATGTATTGCCCTCCGTGTCACGGCCAAGCTATTATACAGCAGGGATGAGAGTAAGCTTAGCAATGGGATTGTTTTGGACTTCTTTGGCTGTGATAATTGAAAATTGATTATATCTAGAATATCTACCATGGCAAGGAGAGACTCTAGCTAATTGTATGCAGCCAGCCAGCAAGGCTAAGCAACACCCAGCTTGTACCCACGAGCAGCCTCACAGATGACTTTAGAAAATCAATTAGCATTGAATATGGTACTACTAAAGGAGAACAGCGTTTGTGGATGGCTGAATAACACCTATCCTGGCAAAACCTGCTGTCAATTCCAAATGTGTCCGCTACTCTGCATCAAGCTAGAGATGAAATGCAAAAAACTGTGGACCAAACCCATGAGCTCAATGAGAAGATGAAACCAAGCAACTGGCAATGAACGAGGTGGATTTAAAATATTTTCAGTTGGCTCAGATTAAAAGTTAGTGGATGGGATCATAGTCTAACCCAGTATGTATTAATGTTTATCATAATTGTTATTGTTATTGTCCGTATTTGATTGTCACGTGTGAAATCTATGATAACTAGAGCTGTAACCATGCGTGTTAAGAGGATCCACATCTATGATCCTGAATACATCCCTTTAATACCATCCCCTATTATAAATTGCGACAAGCGAGGGAAGGCAAGCAGTCGACTCAATATGAGTGATAAGGCAAGCTTCAACTTTATTGCAAAACCTTACACATATTTATACACTAAGTTCTACCTTATGCATACTTGTCTTACAATCATTGGCTTAGCCCTAAAGATTGCATTATCATACTCCTCCTACTTGCGGTTACTGCTACGTGGTCCGGGTTCCACCCTGTTTTTCTTATACAGTGCTGCTTCTTAGCTGTTTACCACAGCTCCTTCTCCTCAAGGCCGAGCCCTGCAGATGTCCAGCTGTTTACCAGCTTCCCAATGCCACAGCTCCCTCTTCTCAAGGCCGAGCCGTGCAGATATCTAGCTGTTTACCAGCTTCTCAATGCTGCAGCTCCTTCTCCTTAAGGTCGAGCCGTGCAGAGTGATCAAAACATCTCCCCCTTTTTGTTTTTGTATAAACAAAACCTGATGGATCATTCGCAACCCGAGGACTGTGAGAAAGATGGACCCTCTGTACCTTCTTGTATCGTCCTGTGCCACGAACTCAGCCCAGCAGTCGGTAGGTGCCAGCTTTACGTGGGCGTCCCCACGGAGGCAACGGTGGCCTTGCCGTACACCGGCCCACTGCCCTTCAGGAAATCCCGGTATTACACATTTGTAGAGGAACGAGTTTCGACACACGTGGCCAGCGAGTGTCGGAACTCACCTCAGTTGTCACCTTTTAACACAGGGAGCCTATGGCGTATGCGCCCGCTGGCCAGACGTGCTGCACGCGCCACAGCCCTCCCGTCTATTGGTTCGTAGGCTTTGTTCACACGGCATTTTTTCATAAATCGGCAGTCACATATCAACTTATGCTTAAGTCAATAGCAGAATATTACAAAGCAAAACAAATCTAGCTGTACTACTTCTAGTGATATAAACTACTCCTAGTGATAGAAAAAAGGTACTTGTATAAGGGTATGAAGACCAATATTATATCTTACCAAAGCATTTGTAGTTAGAGAACACTTTGCCTCAAAAGCTTTCCACGTTCATCTCATGATACCGCAAATTTCAGTGTGATTTACCCCTACTTTTTCTTTTGACTGAGGTGGCATCCAGATTGCGATGACACCTGATAGTGTCATGATGTGTCCAACGATGACGATGGCGACTGCCGCACCCATGGCCTCACCCACTTCGAGGCACCTGCAAAGTGGGTAAAACCATGGGTAAAACCATGGGTAAAACAGCCACCACCGTCAACCTCGTCCCCTGGTTAGCAGTTGAAAAGGTCCTTTCTCCTTCCTCAAATAATTTAGCACATATAAGGCTTTATTCAAACGTTCTTAGGGTAATGTGGTAGCCTCTCCCCCTTTTTGTTTTGAGCGTGATTATCTAACAAAGCTCATTCATTGGGTGTGTAAGATACTTGTTGGAGTTATTCGCTAGCCAAGCATTCTTTACTACCTTTTGAACCATTCCTTGTAGACAATGCAATAAACATGGTACAATAAGCATTAGTATTAAGATAACAAGTACTATAACAACTGCCCCTTTTATTAAGTCTTGTAACCATCCACTTAGGCCCAAACTTGACAGCTATGATTCGAGGTTTAGTGAACTTGTCTGTAACCTGTCTGTTAAGTCCTTCAGTTTTTGTAATTGTTGAGTTACCGACTGTGATGTATCTGTTAAATTCATACAACACATGCCATCAAACTCCTCACACCCGTGCCCTTGGGCCAAAAGTAGGAAGTCGATAGCTGCCCTATTTTGCAATGTCGCATGCCTTATTGAGTCAGTTTCCATTAACAAAGCACTGAGTGTTGCAGAAGTAGCATTGGTTTGTTTCGCTAGCCAACATCCCAATTTATTTAAAGTGGTTAAGCCTTGGGCAGCAGCGACCCCAGGGGCAAGGAAAGAGGTTAGTATGGTTTTGTCCGCAGTCCAAAAATCCAGTTGGTCATTGCACTCTTCCTGATATTTTCAAATCTGTCATCTTATTCTATGCCGTGGGGTAAGGTTCAATATCATAGAAGTGTTGGGAGTTAACAATGTTAGGTGCCCCAATGTGTAAGGACCACCTCTCAAACGGGAGGGAACACCGTGCCATGCACGATCACCACAAATCAAGAATATTCCTTTAGGGAGTCTCATTGGGACAATAGTAGAGCGCGAGATGTTGCTCGTTGTATAATTACACCAATTGGTAGCATTCTGAAAAATGGCTAACGTGGGGTTTACATCCTGTGACCTGGTATCGTCCTGTCCTGTATAATTAAAATATAAACAGGTAGGGGCTGTCATGCATCCTAAAATACCCAACTCCTGCGGTTCCAACAACTCCTGTGGTCCGTGTGTCATCCATCCGTCCCACTTATCCATAGCTGCAGAGGTGTTCGTTATTTTTTAAAAACAAGGTTAGGTCAGGGGTGGTCTTCTTTACCACCATTGTCGAATCATAGTCCCCTAAGGGCAGACCAACTAAGCATGTTGTAAACAGATTCTCAGCAGTGGATATAGATAAGCAAAGGTGGCCTTGGCCCGTTTGATTAGCTAGTGTAACCCAGATATTTTTTCTTGGTTGAACGGAAAACCACGCCTGAACCTGGCATATCAAACACGTGACTATCAGACTCACGAACAACGGGATTTGCGTCCTGCGTCGGTAAAGACTGTCATCCCATTCACTGGGGTCTCCGATCACATAGGCATTTCTTCAAACTGCTGATTAGCCAACAGTGACAATAATCTATCGGACGGATAGCTATTTGTAACCTGTTCTAAAAAATCAGAGATTGCGATCTGAAACTCCAGAGAACTGGCTAACAACCAATCTAAGTACTTTTGAGATACAGGAACATAAATTATTACAGGTTCTAATCCAGATATTTCTACAATTCTTTGTCTTCCCTTAATAATGAGTTGTGCAAATAATTCATATCTGGTGACCACTATTTTTCTGGGTTGATAGGAGAGAAAAACCCATTCTAATACTTTCAAACTGTTTGCTGTATTTCCTAACTGTACGGTCAATCCTAGTGGATATTGCCGTTCCCCTCCTGAATTAACTATCATAAGCGAGATACTCTCAGTAGGTGAACATCTGTGAGCATAGGTTGTTGCTATCTTCTCAGTAATTTTCTGCAAAGCCTGGTGTTGATCCTCGTCCAGTTGACGTCGCTCTGGAGCCTCCACCGAAGACTCCAGGAGCGGCATCAATGGCCTCAGATCATCATTAGTAATTCCGCAAATATTGCGAACCCACTGTATATCCCCCATTAATTTTTGGACATCAGAAAGATTTTCTATTTTCGCCTTAATCTTTATTTTTTGTGGGTGGACCACTGCCCTGGTAATAATCCAGCTCAAATATTGCCATGGTTCCTTCTTTTGAATTTTTTTCGGTGCTATTTTTAAACCCCGTTTTCCTAAATAGTGCTCTAAGTGCTGTAAAATGTGGTCTGCATTCAATTGTGTCCCTGCTATTAATATATCAACTATATAATGATACGTTATTAAATCTGGATACTTTTTCCACACCGGTTCTAGAGCCCATGCCACAAATGTCTGACACATCGTAGGTGAATTTTGCATTCCTTGTGGTAACACTACCCAATGATACTTTTTGCTAGCTCTCCTTTATTTACCGATGGTACCATAAAGGCAAACTTCTCTGCATCCTCAGCTGCTAAGGGAATGGTAAAAAAGCAATTGAAATATACTCTTTGATTCCCTGCAAAAGAAATGATACATTTGTGACAATAATTACGACGACATAGAACAAACCCACAACACCGTTTTACAAATATGGCATATTGAAGTTCCTGCTCTTGAACGTCCGGGGAGAGCCGCTGAGACAGTCAACGAGCCGTCATTCCGCATACAAAAGAGTGAAAGCATCAGCTGGCGGTACGTCGGAGTTGACTGCGTCCGTGGGACGTGTGACAAGGTCTTCAGGTCTTACTGCCGGCCGTACCGACCTGGTCGGTACCCACTTCGCTCCGTCCCCTCCCTCTCTGCCAAAGTCTCTTGTCTCATGCCTCGCCAATGTTGGGCAGGGTCGGATCTTGACTTGGGGGAAGGATCATCCCAGGCAGCCCCCTCCTGTTGCGGCACGCACGGGTCAGGAGGCGGGGGCCAAGGAGGACTCGCCACCTCCGTTGGTTGCGTTAGCGGGGGCGGGGGGCGGGCGGGGTGGGGGGGGAGGCGGGCGGGGGTTGCTCGTTCTCACCATTCCCAGCTCGGCCTCCCTTCTCTCCCGGGGCTGTGGCAGCGGCAGCTGCTGCCGCTGTCCGCTCTGATTTTATCCCCTTTATAGAGTCTCTGACTAATCGCCAGGTTGTTAACACTTTCGCGGCCATATGATCCTCTTTAGAGGCTGCCTCAAACACCAATTTCCCTGCTTTCTCCCAGGTAGGTAACTCAAAAGCTGTTGCAGAGTCTGCTGCTAGCCCCTGGCTCTTCAAAACAGTCTCGAATAGCAATCGCCACGTTGTTGCTAGCTCCGCTGCTTGCCCATCTCCTTTCGAGACTCACCCCATTGATCTTTCACATGGGCACACAGGGGAACACTGAGTACATTGTTCTGGGCAATGTTGTCCCGTCTTGCCCTCACATACATCATCGTAGATCTGTTTCTCTGACTTATTTATGCAGCCGGTTTACTCGGTGCATCTGGCACCTCAGGAGGTGCAGTCAGAGTCGCTGAAGGTCCTGGACCCTCTGACTCAGTTAAAAAGGGATTGGTTGAAGACGGTTTAACAGCCTCCTCCATATCAGCTGCAGCTTTTCTCTCTGCCTTTAAGGCTTTTAATGTGGTTAACATCAACTTCCATGCCGTCACTAACTCTGCGGTGGTTTTATCTCCATTCCCAATATGTTCCTATAACATTTTTCCTATCTCCTCCCACGTCTCTGCCTTAAACGCCACGGACGCATCGGGGGGGTACCCTTTTTGGCACCAAATTAGAAGCCTTCTAAGTGTATATTCATCATATTTCAGTCCTCTCTTAGAGAGCATATGTGGCAGGAGTCTGACCATCGCCCCTTCTTCATGTGATGCGTTCTGCCTTTAGTTCTTTTAATGTCTCTAGGATCAACCTCCAGAGCGTCGTAAATTTTATACTGTCTTTGTTGCCTGTGCTATTCACTTTTCAGTTTTATATCTTTTCATGCAATTAATAACATCTCTCCAAGATTTCATTAATTTTTTTTGCTGATTTATCATCATCGATTACTAGATCCCACAATCAATCTCCATAAGAACGCCACTCGTCTACTTCAAACATACTTTCAGGGTCTTTAAAAGACCCTTTCGCTTTCCCTAACGTAATTAACCCAGCCAGATCTTTTAATTGGCTTACTCCCCGCTTTTCTAAAAAGCATTTTAAGATTTCGAACGCTACCTCTATTTCCATTGCGCGCTATGTTGACCTTCTTAATTATCCGGTCAATTATTTTTGCAGCCTTTTCCCATGGGTAGCCTTCTTTCGGACGGCGAACCCCTTCTTAATTATCCTGGGTTCAAGCACGGATCAGGCGCGCCGCGGCAGCGTCCGCCGATCTTCTGCTCCCTGGTCGCTGCTACCAGTGCTTCTCCGATCTCGCTGTCCGGTGAAAAACAAGGATGGGGTCCCTGTTCGGGCGCCACTTGCGACGAGTGAGGGAAGGCAAGCAGTCGACTCAATATGAGTGATAAGGCAAGCTTCAACTTTATTGCAAAACCTTACACATATTTATACACTAAGTTCTACCTTATGCATACTTGTCTTACAATCATTGGCTTAGCCCTAAAGATTGCATTATCATACTCCTCCTACTTGCGGTTACTGCTACGTGGTCCGGGTTCCATCCTGTTTTTCTTATACAGTGCTGCTTCTTAGCTGTTTACCACAGCTCCTTCTCCTCAAGGCCGAGCCCTGCAGATGTCCAGCTGTTTACCAGCTTCCCAATGCCACAGCTCCCTCTTCTCAAGGCCGAGCCGTGCAGATATCTAGCTGTTTACCAGCTTCTCAATGCTGCAGCTCCTTCTCCTTAAGGTCGAGCCGTGCAGAGTGATCCCAACAATAAATTACCAACCAACAAGAGAGGATGAAAACACAGGAAGGAGATGAATGCCTCGACCCACCTAAATACAAATTACACAATGTTCCTCTCAGTGAGTTGTGACTAAGGTCACAGGGTGGATAATGTGGGAAACCACTGTGGGTCTGTAGGGAGTAGCAGGGTTTGACTGGAGCAACACGCTCCTCTTCAAAAGCAACCCTGATGGGTTGCAGTCAGACAGTCTCATAACTGACTATTGTTGAGTGATGTCTGGGATGAGGCGAAAGCCTTGCAGCCTGATGTTCTACGGCAAGGCCACAAAGACCTCCATCAAACGTGAGTAAGCTGACCATTATTAATAACTGAAATTCTTATTAACTTTTCATTCCTATTGATCGATGCTATTTGAGTTATATAGTATCTATCGGTCTACAACAAATAAATGAATAAAAAATTAATGAACTGATTAAGTTTTTATTAATCAAATTAGTCTAAATCAATCATTAATAATTACTTATTAATAACAGTCGTTACCTATTAAGATCGATTATTTTATTTATTAGTATTTTGTGGTACTGCATTAACACTACTGTCCTCCAGTTACTTATCATGTATTTTTTTTTCTTTATCATCACTCTGATTTACTGTTGTAATTATCTACTATCAATTCATCATTATTAATTATCATTAATTACACGTGCTACACGACGGCTCTGTTCCTCACCTAGAACTTGTTATCAGTAAAGTAGTTCCTTATTAACGTGATCTTAATCCACTGGATGTTAATTCCAGTAAATATTAATCTGTATTGCTCTATCGCTAATCATTACTTCGTATATTAATTACCGGTTAATGAATTATTTATTACATTCATTAACCATAGGTCGGTGTATGTTAATCCATCAAGAATTAGCAGAGAGTGCCAGATCAGCATTTGTCCTAAACCTGCTCTCCCCACTCCCTCCTCCCAAACCGCCCGCCTGCCCTCACCCCGGAGAGTTCTGTGTCAAGACACCCACACGCACCCTGCACACCCCCCGTTTCTTTTTGATTGTCATTTTTTTAGCTATTTATTTATCTAGCCTCCCTCCCCCTAACCTTTTCTTACTCTTCTCTCTCACCACCGGGGACCGGGGACCGGGGACCAGGCAGAGGCGGCGGTGCCCAGCCCCAGCCGCCCGCCCTCCCCACCCCACCGCAGCGAGCCCCATTGCTACAAGGCCGCCAGAAGTTAATCTGCTTATGTGTAAACGTGGTGGCAGCTGAGGTATGTTTAAGAATACTGGTAAGTGTTGCTAGAAACCTACAAATATTTTCCGGGTGTTAACCGCGGGGTGCCAGCTTTGTGGGCCTACCACCCAGCACCCAGCTCTGCGCAGGTCTGGAATAAACCGGTATCTCGTCTCGGTGTGTGAGACTGGCCTATCGCACGCCGGGAAACGAAACCGCCTTTTCGGACACCACCATCAGCAAAGCAGCGACCCCGCTTTGCCTGAGGCTGCTGGGCCTGTCCTCTGGGCGCTGCTCACCACTGGAACGCATCCCGCTGGCGACGGACACGCCGACGGCCGCTAGCGAGAGGCGCGGCCCACCTCTCCGGCAGCCGGAGCCCGGCCTCGGGGACGCAGGTCTCTGCCCAGGCCGAGGCACGGGGCTGCTGCTTTCCCAGGGACGGCTTCAACCGGGAGCCGAGCCGAGCACATCGCCCGCAGGCGGACACCGAGGCGGGCCACAGCGCAGGCTGTAGCAGAGAAGGCGGCGTTGTCCACAGCGTTACCAGACTTTTTCGTTTCTTACTGCGTGCACACCCGCCACACACGCTCCCAAACCGGCCCCGGCACGAACCCCTCGCCCGCGGCCACACGCACACACGGAGACACCCCCCCTCCCCCTTCCGCCAGCAGTTTTGCCGGCCCGGGGAAGGAAGGAAGGCGGGAGACTTTAGGACCCCGCGGCGTCCCTGCCGCACCCGTGCCCCCCTCCCGCCTTTCGTCCTCAGTCCGTCGGTCGGCCAGTCCGTCGGTCAGTCACCCTGCTGAAGGTATGCGAGGCACAAAGCGGGGGTATTGTTTAGGCTCTGTCAGGAGTCAACGAGGCGCAAGCCTGAGGGAAGGAACAAGGCAACCGCAAAGGGAACGCAACTGCCGACCTTTGAGTGAACTATCGTAAGTAACATCTAATTAACATCGACTCGGCATAGCACAAGCCTGCCCTCCGGTAGGGGAAGACCCCTACCCACAGAAGCCCCTTCCTCACGGGGCACGCGCAGTAAAAAAGGAGGACGCTGTCGCCATGGAGACGAGGCTTGCGGGAACCAACAGGCGCAAGGGCGCCTGCGCCAGCTCTCAAAAAAATAACGGTGACTTGTTGCTCGGAGCGTAGAAATATTTTCCCTGCGTTAACCGAGGCGCGCCAGCTTTGTGGGCCTACCACCGGCACCC
Organism: Phaethon aethereus; assembly: GCF_964289735.1. NCBI lineage: Eukaryota > Metazoa > Chordata > Aves > Phaethontiformes > Phaethontidae > Phaethon > Phaethon aethereus. The sequence goes on along the minus strand of NW_028113842.1, from coordinate 197,634 downwards.
AGCTCGGCGCAGGGGCGGAAGAAAAGCCGCCGTCTCGACTCCGTGTGTTTCCCGGCGCTCTGCGCACCGGGTGACGGAACCCGCGTTTGGCACAACAGCCCCGCTGCGCGCGGGCCGCCGCCGCCGCGCGGTGAAAACCAACGAACGCGAACGGCGGGGGAGGTGAAAAACGAAAAGAGAAAAAAAAACCCCAACCCAACCGACCCAAACAGAAACCTCCGAAAAGCGCCGCCATCCCCCCTCCCCTAGCCAGCCTCTGCGCCAGGCTCCCTCCCCCGCCGCCGCGCCGCCGGGGGGGCCGGTTGCCGGGCAGCGGGGCGCACGCGGCTGCAGCCCCCCTTGCCCCCCGCTGCTCCGGGGCGCCGGAGAGTCTGCGGCCGGGGGGGGCCGCACCCACCGGCCTGCGGGTCCGGAGCTGCAGCGCAGGGAGGGGGAGCGCGCGCGCGCGCGGGAGGGGGTGGCTGAGTGAGTCTGAGCGCGCGTGTGTCGCGGGGGGGGGCGGTGTCTGCAGGATCGCGGGCGCAGACTTTAATATATTTATTTTTAACAACGGCTTGTTTAGCCTGGGGAAGTGGAGGGTCAGGGCACTGCAGTGCTCAGTTTGGGATCCTTCCCTTAGAGTTGAATTCGACCCCGGGGCCGTAGGGGAAGTCGTCAAATTTGGTGACGGTATTTGACGGGTAGCTGGATTATACGGGGGAGGTAAGTGATCTAGGGGGTCCCAATCCTTCTTTTCCTTTTCTATGTGTTGCTCCCCTACGGTCTTATTTTTATGAAAAATGCCCACACAGGCCTTTATCCATAAACTAGCATACTCGCTCTCCTCTTGGCAAAACGGTTCCTTAGAATTTACATACAGGTTTAGCGCCTGACAAACCCAATCCTCAAATGACCCAAATACAGGCCAAAAAAAACGTGGGGTCTCAAGGGGTTCTTTGGCCATTTTACCATACAATATTAACTAATTTCTCTTTTGTCTTCCCTTTTCCAGGGCCCTTATTATTCCAATGTTTTAACATTATTCCTAATGGAATCTCCGGAGGTATTTTTAGTAATTCGCTCCCTTTCTTCTGGTCCTGGGTTCTCGATTTCGTCTGACCCATCTAGGAATTTTTACTGTGGCAATTCCTACAGCCCTTGGTTACCAAGCAGAGTGTCTTGCAGGGGGTTTCAAACTTGTCACTCACCTATGGATCCTATAAAAATCGCTTCGGTCCTTCACCGGCCAAGTCCCTCGCGGGAGATTGGAACCGCGGTTAGAAGACCTCCACAATCGCTTCGGAACGAGGTTCCGTCTCAGTCACACTCTTACACACACAGGCAACCGAATCCCACCCAACCGAACGGTATACACCTTAAATACTTACAACCCCGTCGTCTTCGTTCGGATCTTCGCGCGCAGAATTACGGGCAAAATAAACTGCTGCAGCCGGCAAGGGAGCTCATAAAAAATCAAATTCTTTGCTTGCCCCTATTTGGGTTCAGGATGGTGTTAGTCCCGACCCGACCCGATCAGGAGCCACCAAATGGTGGGGCGCCCCTCCTAGATCAAGTCAGTATTCAGGAACCAAGACCATCCCGGACGAGTCCCCAGTTGTGATAAATGATTTAGTCCCAAACAGGATTCCAATTTAAGTTTGCAATTTATTAAACAAATAGAGGCAAGCAAACAGCGCTGGGTGCGCCGGGAGTCTCCGCTCCACCAAGACGCACACCTTCACTTCTTACAATTCCTTCCTTTATACTTCTCTAGGCTTCGTTTCTTGCCTTTCTCCGCCTTTTTCTTGGAAGATGACTCTTTCTTTAAGTACGTCACCACTTCCCCGGTCTGCGCATGCTTCATCTTTTTCTAGGTGGTCGTCCGGTGGTCGTTGGGAGGAAGATGCTCCTCTTCGTCAGTGCACTCTACATGACCTCTCTGTTTGTGCAGGCGCTCCGTTATTCTACTTATATTATGCTACCTTATTTGGCTATACATTTTCTTGACATTTCTGCGGTTATTTACAACACTGGTTTGCACTAGTATATCAGGAACTAACTTACATATCAGGAGGCTACATAAGCTTCACATATCAAGGGAGTTACCCAAACTATACTTATCAGGAAGTTACATAAAGACTACCACTCCCCTGTTTATGGTCATGCCCTACATATATTCCTTTATTTCAATATAAATGACATTTGCTTCAAGCTTATATTCACTAGATTTTCTTTACACGAATCGCTCATTCCTCACAGTTTCAGGGACAATGGAGCTTTTCTTAGTAGCGGGAAGAGCAAGAAACCTTCACAAATTACAGCTGGGAAGGTTCTGTCTGGATGTGAGAAAAAATAATCCTCACTGAGAGGGTAGTCTTGTGCTGCAAGAGATCACCCAGAGGGAGTCTGGATTATCCCATGGCTTTGTGTTTCAAGGAGCAGCTGGTGAGGGTGGAGAGCCATCAGTGAAGGCATAGAAATGCCAGGGTGAGAGCTAGGTGGGAAAGCAAGATGGCTGTCAGCAAGCTGAAGGGAAAGAGGTGAGGCATGGGACAGTGTAGGGCAGCCTGCATAGAGATGGCCAAGGGTTCTAGCAAGACCGAGAGGTCCAAAAGGACTGAGGTCTTTGTCGTCTTGACTATAGCAGCTGTCTCTACCACCAGGGCCAGTGAGACAAAACTTTATTCTTCTCTTCTCAGAAACTGCCTTCCCAGGACCTGGGCTCAGGGTTTGGCCTTGCCTGCTTCATAAAACGAACCAAGGGTTTTCTCAGCATTACAGCCACCTGTGCAGTGCCCTTGCCTACCTGCAGTCACCGTCTCCAAGTATCTGCTCTAATGAGTCAATGAGGAGCCTTTGGCAGTAATGGGTCTCATTAAGTCCCATTAATGCTTCAAGGTATTTTGGGGTTTGCTTCTGGCTTTGACTTCTTGAGAGGTTTGTTCAGTCTTCTCCCAGTATCTGAGGTTCACGGACTGAGCCCCAAATACACCATGGGGCTCCTTAAAACACAGAAAGCCCTAACAAGTCATGCCTCTTCCTGTAACGTTCTCCACGTCTGCAAGACTCGTATAGCTAATCTGAGTTGTTTCATAGCATGGTTAAGAAGGAAGATTTCAAAGTGCACCTAATAAAGTTAATTTTAAAGGCTGTATTTTGTTAATTTCAGTTTAAAGAAGTGATAGAAGCATTATCCAACTGATATGGATCCTGAGTGTCAGGAGCGTCTCCTGAGGAGGTCTGGACAGGTAGGAAAAGCAGTCCCTTGAGATCTGACACTGGGTGGACAACCTTGCTCCTCACCTCCCCAGACTCCCCATCTGTCGTTGGCCACCTGGGATTTACATCACTTTCCCTTCATCAGACTTCTCTGAACTCTGGGAGCTGAATGTTAGAGCTCCATTGCACCATCTCCCACCCACTTTCCTTAGAGGACTGGCTGCACACAGGCACAGAAGGATGTTTCCCATTTGCAAGCAAAGCAAAGTAAAGCACGATCAAGTGTCTTAAGCAATAAAACACTCCTCAACCATATACTAAGTACAAGCTGCCTCTAATGAGGTCGCCTTTCTACAAGGGATGATCTTACGAGAAATGTTTTAGATAGATAGATAGATAAAGGTAGATACAATTAAAAGAGTTGGCTAAAGATACCGTTATACTACTGAAAGACAGGCAGGCTTTTAGTCCCTGAAGCTCAAAGCAGCAGTGTGGGTGGGAAGTATCTGAATGAACAAAGAGTAAGGGAAGGAGAATAATGGAAAGGGCCTTTGTCTAGACAGTCTGCTGAAAACATTACTTCAGAAATGGTCATTGTATCAGCACAGGTGAAAATATATGAAAGATTAGAATTATTAACTACAAAAGACATTAACCACTTGATCCAGTGTGGCCTGGCAGCAAAGGCAGCCAGCAGTGTCCTGAAGTGTATAAAGAGGAGCCTCGCCAAAAGAGTGAGGGAAGTGGTTGTCTCCCCATGCTCATTGCTTGTTAGACCACCTGTAACCAATTATATCCAGTTTTAGGGCCCCAGTTCAGGTGTACTGATCTGGCTGGGATGGGGTTACCTTCCTTCATAGCAGCCTGTGTGGTGCTATGTTTTGCATTTGTGCCTTAAACAGTGTTGATAACACACCAGTGTTCTGGCTATTGCTGAGCAGTGTTTGCACAGTGTCAAGGCCTTCTCTGCTCCCTCCCAGTGAGTGGGCTGCAGATGGGCAAGAACAGCTGACCCCAACTGACCAAAGGGATACTCTCTAACGTACGACGTTGTGCTGAGCAATAAAAGCTGGGACAGAGGAAGAAGGAACTAGAATTTTTTTGTTACAGGAATCACTTCCTAGTTCACATGCAATCCATTGCATAGCATTAGTAAAAGGCCTTAGACCTTCATGAGCGGTGAACTTTCACCTAGCTACTGATGAAGTTCTACTGAACTCTTACTTAGTCGCGTGAGGGAAGGCCCTGAAACTGGTGTAAATTAGAAAGATAAGATAGCCACATCCATCAGCAGAGGTTGCCTCATCGAGAAACGAAAAAGAACGGCCCGCTTGGAGACAGTGAAAGGATCCAATGAGGAAAAAGGAGACCCCAGACCCAAATACTCCAACTGGACTAAACCGTCTCACAAGGGGAGGGGAGCTTAGACTGTAAGGGTATAATTGTCCAGAGAGTCTCTGGTTCGGGGTCCGTCTCCAGAGGCACTCAGCTCAAGCTGTTCTTCACCACTGTACCGCTTAATAAATTCAACTGGTATACGTCATGTCAGAGATTCTGCTTCAGGAAACCTAGGGTTGAGCCTGAGGGAAGAGAAAGCACCCAAGAGAGACTCTGTGTGTGTGTGTGTGTGTGTGTGTGTGTGTGTAGAGTCAAAAGGCGCACACGTCGGCTCACTGGAGTCTCCTGCTGCAAAGGGACTCCAGACCCAGCAGTTAAAGTCTCGGGTGGTGTGTGTGCAACTCCTTGATTGGTGTGTGAATGCTCAGGCAGCGGCTTCTCCATTAACGTTTTTTCATTCAAAGAGTCTTCTGTGTGGAGACTGGCTGGGCATCATTTTTGCTTGTGGGAGGTGGTGAGTGGTTGCCTTTGTGTTGCTTGTTATTATTATTGCTTGTTGATTTTTAAAAAATCTCTTTCTTTCACCTGCTAAGCTGTCTTTATCTTGACCCACAACTTTCCGTGCTTTATTTCTTCCTGTTCTCTCTCCTGTCCCAGTGGGGAAGGGGGGGAAAGAGTGAGCGGCTGCATGGCTGCCGGGCTATTGGCCAGAGTCAATCCACCACATCAAGGAAGACGTTGACAACTGGGAGTGACTTCAGTGGGAGGCTGCCAAGATGCGCAGGGGCTGCAGCACTTGCCTGGGGAGCAGAAACTGAGGGAAAGGGCTGCCTTCGGCCTGGGAAAGGGAAGGTCTGGGGAACCTCATAGCAGCCAGCCAGTCCCTGCAGGGAGGTTTTCAGGAAGATGGAGCCAGTCTTGTCACCGTGGTGCTTGGCAGGACGATAATAGACGATAGTCAAATGTTGAAATAAGGAATGTTGAGGCTGGAGATAGGGACAATCTTTCTCTCCATAAGGGCATCCAAACATTGAAGCAGGTTTCCCAGAGATGTTTTCCTGTCTTTGTCCTTGGACATTTTCCAGCCCCCATGTGGCAAAGCCTTGAGCAAAGTGGTCTGACTCCGTAGCCGATTCTGCTGTGAGCATGAGGTTGGACTGGAGACCTACTGAGGTCCCATTCAGGAGAGTGGAAAACTAAATGATGCTGTGGTTCCTTCCTCTCTAGGTGTGCCCTTGATGACAGTAGGGAAAGCTGTCAGGTTCCCCGTGACCATGGAAGTAAGTCAGATGCTGGCATAGTCAGATCAGCTGAAGTTGTCTTCTCCTCCTCCAGGCAGTGTTGCTCAGATGCAGGACTGCTTCACAGGTATCCCCAAACAGCCCTGGTTATTTCCTTTGCTTCACCGTTCATTCCCTTTTCATTCTTTTCCCACCTCTCAAGTCCTGCTCTTTAACCATCCTTATCCCCACCCATGCAAAAAGCCAAGGACTTTTCACTGTTTATCCAGTGGCCCTGCATTTGCTCACTTTGAACCCTCCTTTGGTGTCTCTGCGGTGGTTACTGTGGTGCTTTCTACCTCGCATTGCAACTCAACTTAACGCCAGTACTCTTTTCTTCTCTGTAGTGTCCTGCAGCTACTTAAGTTCTGATCTTGTTAGAGGCACCACGACTCAGGATGGCCGTTGGCACGCATACTTTAAAAGCTGGACTGTTGGAGGTTCAGTCCAGAGGGACCTTGGCACACCTGGGATTTGGCCAGCAGAAACCTCAAGGTTTTGAAGGAAAAGCTCAGAAACAACTCCATGCAGCAGCATGGACAGGGACCTGACTGACTAAGGAGTGTCCTGAGGTGAAGTATCTGGGAACTGTGACAATGCCATATGAGTCAGTGGTTCTCACATTTCGAAAGGAGAGTGGAGTGTCTGGAGGAGGTCTGCCAACTTGAAGTGAAGGGCCTAAAGGATGAGCTGTGGGGAGAGTCTGAGGGAGCTGGGTGTCTGTAGCCTGCTGAAGTGGAGGCACGGGTTTACCTAGCAAGAGCCTGCACCTGCCTGGAGGGATAACGGAGCCAACCTGTTCTCTGCAGTCACCATTGATACGACAGAAGGAACAGCCACAAGCTGCCTCTTGGGAGCTTTAGGCTGAACCTCAGGAAAAATAAAATGGACTAGGAGGAGCGTTGCCATGATCTCCACCTTTGGAGCTCTTCAAGTTTCAGCGCCGCAAAGTCACGGCCAGCCTGGAGGCTGGACTAGAGACCCCCTCGCAGCAGTCTCTTTCCCAACAGGCCTGTGCCTTGCCACATGTCATATGAGAAGAGACTAAGCTGGAGGAGAGGGTCTCTACATCACAGGACAATTCAGGGTGGAAGGAGGGTCAGGAGGTCTCTAGAGTTGCACTGGCTCCAAGCAGGGCCAGCTCTGAGGTCAGACCAGCTTGCTCGCTAAATGCCAGAATCCGGAGAAAGAGTTTACACATGAACCAGGCATCTGTGCCGCCGTTACAGAAATGGAGACAAGGCCTTTGACCAGCTCCCTGAACACAGCTATTGGTACGTCATGCCCCCTGAGAACATCCATCCTCCCGGGAACATCCATCTTCTTGTCCAAAGGAGTGGGATCCTTATGCAACTATCCTGCCATATCTCCAGACCGTGGGGTGCTTTACACTGTAAACAGAACTGAAGGAAAGCCTCTGACTTGGGTACGGTCAACTGAATTGCTAAAAGAGGGCAAGATGGAGGGATCTCGGAGCTTCCAGGTTCTTCCTGAAGATAGAAGGCCTCAGATATAGGAACAGAAGATAACAGTTTTGAACTAGCCTAGGCTTTAGATCATTTCACATGTGATGGCTCTGCTCCATCCTTTCAGTCATTGGCACCCAGAAACCTCATCTGCTTTTCCTTCCTCTCCTCCCAAAAGCTGATCAAGTGATGGGAAGAAAGGAAGGAGAAAGGCCCTAGGCCTCTGTGACTCACCTGGGCTCTGGCACTTGGAGGGCCACAGTGTCATCCATTGTACACCCCATAAAGAATCAAGCTGGGAAGTGACTCTTCACGTACAAGTGAACAAGGTCGATGCACAGGCAAGGCTGTGTCTGGAGACCAGTACACCTAGAGCATCGATCAAGCTGGGGCTGAAACTCAGGCCTGGTCTTCAATGGTCTCCTGGGCCCATGGACAGAGGTGTGGATGGACCCCCCAGGGTCCTGAAGGCCTCTGGATGCTCTCAGGGCCCTGACACTGCCCCCATGGGATCCCACCTGCCAGTGCCCTCAATAGGCCAAGTTCTCATTCCCGCATGTGCAGGGTCTGTGCTCGGCTACTCTCCTTCCCCGCTTCTGTGCAGATCTGGGAGACCACAGTTTCATGCTGACTACAACCAAGGCTGAAACTGGTCTTCCCATCCCTGACCAACTTTTCCTCTTTTGGGAGTACAAAGTCCAGGTGAGCCTCAGACTGGGTGGCACAGTTAGAAGCTGACCCACACACAAGATCCCGCCTAACCTGTTGCATGTCCCATAGAGAACATCCACACATCTGACCTGCTCTGGTAGCAAGCAGGGCATCCTCCACTTCTCGCCTTCCCTGTTAGTCTCGCCTAAAGATGTTGTATCTCCGTCAGTCACAAAAGCTGTGGGAGCTGTCCTTTTCCGTCTTGGCTCTTGCTCCCCTAACGTCACAGCTTTGCGATGGCATGTTGTCCTCCTACTGTCTGTGCTCCAGGCTGTGGGCTTTGGTGCACATTAGGCCTGTAGCACCTCAGATGTGGCACCAGGGCCAAGGGCAGATTTGTCACATGGACACCTGATACCAAAAGATTGGCCCTCTTTGTGTGGAAAGGCTTCACAGCCGATGTGTGCTGGAGTGGATGGCAGGAGGCAACATAATGATGAAGGAGGTTCTCACAACGAGAGCAAAAGCTGCAGTCCCCAAGACCAGACAGAAAACGGCCTTGGGCTGTGCAGCCCTGGCAGGAGAGGGGTTTGCTGTCCCAGGTGACTCTTGCAGCAATGCGTGGGGCCTGTGACAGAGGTGAAGCCGATCTCCAAGAAGGACAAGCTGCTGCTGAGAAAGTCCCCGGGGGAGGACAGCCTGTCATCCAGCCACACTGTGGACATCATGCTGGGGGCTGACTGGCTAGATAGCAGCTCTGCAGAGAAGTACCTTAGGGTCCTGGAGGGCAAGCAGCTGAGCATGAGCCAGCCAGGCAGCCTCGCAGCAAAGGCCAGCAGCCTCCTGGGCTGCATTAGGAAAAGCATTGCCGGCAGATGGAGGGAAGTTAACCTTCTCCTCCACTGAGCACCGGTGGGCCACATCTGGAGTGCTGTGTCCAGTGCTGGGCTCCCCAGTGCAAGAAAGTTGTTGACCTGCTAAAGCAAGGCTATCAAAGGGCCACAAAGCTGATTTAAGGGACCGCAGCATCTTCCATAGGACGGAAGGCTGAGAGGTCTGGGACTGTTAAGCCTGGAGAAAAAATTGCTCAGGAGTCTGGAGTAATAGGGCACGGACTGTGGCAGGGCTTCAGGCCAAAGACCTTTATTGTTAGCGTAGCGTGCTTTTTATACAAATACAGCCCGTTCACGCACCTAAAAGTGCTACCCGGTTGGCTATTGCTTTAAGTCCACGCGACTCTCACAGAGGCAGGATTGGTCGCCTCTGTATGTCCACGCGCTCCTTTGCTTCTTCTTAGTTGTTTACCACAGCTCCTTCTCTTCAAGGTTGAGCCCTGCAGGTGTCCGGCTGTTTACCAGCTTCTCAATGCCACAGCTCCTTCTCCTTAAGGTCGAGCCATGCAGGGTGATCCCAATATCACCCCCTTTTTGTTTATCTATAAACAAAACCTGATGGTTCATTCGCAACCCGAGGACTGTGAGGAAGATGGACCATCTGTACATTCTTTTATCGTCCTGCACCACGAACTCAGCCCAGCAGTCGGTAGGTGCCAGCTTTACGTGGGCGTCCCCACGGAGGCAACGGTGGCCTTGCCGTACACCGGCCCACTGCCCTTTGGGAAATCCCGGTATTTATACATTTGCAGAGGAACGAGTTTCGACACACGTGGCCAGCGAGTGTCAGAACACGCCTTGGTTGCCACCTTTCAACACAGAGAGCCTATGGCATACGCGCCCGCTGGCCAGACGTGCTGCACGTGCCCCAGCCACCCTGTCTGTTGGTTCGTAGGCTTTGTTCACGCGGCATATTACCGTAATCCAGCAGTCACATATCAACCATGCTCAAGCCAATAGCAGAATGTTATAAGGCAAACAAAATTGTGAATTGTGCTTTATATTCCTCCGTTACTGCATGTCTTCCCCATCCTCCCCTAACCTTGATCAACTTTCTTATCTCTTGGGCTGTTTTCTCTCACCCAGCATAGTATCTGTTTCTTACCCAGCCATCCATTTTCTGATATTCTAACTGCAGTTTTCTCACAGGCCAAAATTCCATCCGTTAACCCCTCCGTATGTATACGATAATTGGCGATAATTTCCATTTCTGCCGACAAGCTAACTATTGCTTTTTCTAGCTGAGATAAACGTCTGAGTCCCAAACAGGATTCCAATTGAAGTTTACAATGTATTACATTATATACATTAACCACTCTGCTAGACTTAGGCTTGCGGTCATACAAGGATATGTAGGACAGAAGGTTACACTTCATCACACGAATCAGATGAACATATTTCACATAGCTGTACTACTCCTCGTGATGGGAAAAGCGCCCGTACAAAGCTATGATAACCTTTATTATATCTCACCAAGGGATTTGTAGTTATAGAGTGCTTTGCCCTAAAAGCTTTCCATGTTCCTCTAATGATACCGCTAATTTCAGTCTGATTAATTATCTGTGTTATAAATGATTTAGTCCCAAACAGGATTCCAATTCAAATGTACAATTTATTAAGCGAATAGAGGCAAGCAAACAGCGCTGGGTGTGCCGGGAGTCTCCGCTCCACCAAGACGCACGCGGTACAGTTCCTGTTCCTGGTTTATATCCTGTCCGTTAATACATATTCATGAACAGGCGTGTCTTCTTCGGCGCATGCCCTCTTCTCCTTCTAGGATCTTCTCGAATCTTCCTCAGCGTGATCCTGTTCGCTAATACATATTCATGAATAGGCGTGTCTGCTAATACATATTAATGAACAGGCGTGTCTTCTTCAGCGCATGCCCTCTTCTTCTGCTAGAGTCTTCTCGAATCTCCCTCGGCGTGCCCCCAGGATGACCCCAAACCGTATGCATGCACTTTCTTTACACAATACTATGCGGTCAGTGGTCAAACTGGTTTGAGCTGATATACCAGCCAAGTAGTTTAACTTTCTCCTGTAAAATACCCCTTTTTATGGTGCAGGAGAAATCCATAAAAGTCCAGAAGGTTACACTTCATCACACGAATCAGATGAACATATTTCACAATCCCCCATCTTTTTCTTTATAGTATTGATTCGTGTTTTCGTTTCCAACTGAGTACTGCAGATATCTGCATTCCTTGTATAACCGAGTAGATTAATCTAGTAACAATTCCCCACATATCCCCAATACAACTATCCCGATTTTAGTAAGCCAATCACCACCCATAAAATCTCCCCAAAATCCTCCTAGATTGATTCCATTCCAAGTTTATCTCTCAGGAGGCCATTCGTTATACACCTGGACTCCTAGTCGCTCTCCCTAATTTATGGGTAACAGGAAAAAACTAGGTTTTATTGTTGATTACACGTACGGGCTGTACAATTAGAAAAGGTCCTCAGTTTTCCCATTTTTCTGGGGTAAACCCCAGCTGGACTTGTTCCAATATTGACTACAGTTATTTGCCGTAGTCAGAGTCAAGGAACTCACCCCAAGTAGAACTAGAAGAGGTCCGGTCAGGGCCATAGTGGTCGGCGGTCACAGCCCAAAGGGGTTGCAGCCCTTGGCAGACCCTTTTTAAGCCGCAACACCAGTTCCCCTCCGGTCTTGCCCTCTTCCTTCCTTTAAGGGGGTGCTTTCTTAGTACCCAAATTAATTGAGCACTGCTTGTGAAGGCCAGAGCTTTGCTAGATCAGTGGTTTGTCCAGACCTGAGCACTTGCCCGAGCCTGGCGATCCTCTTTATTTGCAAGGCTTTATGGCTACAGAAAACTGCCAGTTAGCCTGCAGTTCTTACAAATAAACACCACCTTCTACACCAAGGACAAATTCTAGTTCCAGCTCCTTTTTCCTGTTCTTCTTTTGCCAACAACTCCTTCCGATTATACTCGTTTGGAGTACCCATTGTTGTTTCCTATTACCCTTTCCCATTGTTTTCCAAACTTGGGGATTACTTACATTGCTCTCCATAGCTTCCCATGGCCATCGTTCACCTCGATTTGTTCCACCACAAACGTAACAATTAGTTATATTCAATGACTTAGCAATGTTTTCAGCAAGATTTACAAGTAGATTTTTAGCAACTGTGGGAATTTCATGTTTCACTCCTGTTTCTATTACAGGAGTAGCCGCAATTCCCACAGCAATTTAGTCAGATGTGACCTTCCACTCCTTCCCTGGACCTTTCACTCGTGACACATGTGTCCATCCTTTTTCAGCAGTTCTCACAGCTGTTTCTGTAGTGAATAAAACAAGGAAAGGTCCTTCCCAGAGGGGAGATAGGTTTCCTTCTTTCCATGTTTTTATCAGAATTTTATCTCCTGGTTCTAACTGATGAATTGCAAATCCTAAAGGTGGTGTTTGGGCCACCATCCCAATCTCTCTTCATTCTTTTAATCTTTTTCCAATGGTAATTATATCTTGTTGGATACTATGATCCTCAATTACCTTGTTCCCCAGAGGCATTCCTTGAAAATAAGGCATGCCATAGAACATTTCATATGGCGATATTCCAGTCTCACTGTATGTTTTCGTTAAGCCAATGGTAAACATTTCGTCCAGGGCATTTGTGTCTCAATCATTAATTTAGCCAATTGTTGTTTTATTGTTTGATTCATTCTTTCTACCTTCCCCGAGCTTTGTGGGTGCCACAGAGTGTGGTATTCCCACTGAATACCTAATGATTGACATAATAGTTTTATTATTTTAGAAGTAAAGTGTGTGCCCTGGTCAGAATCAATGTACTGGATTATCCCATATCTAGGTATCAAATGTTCCAATAAAATTTTTACCACCATCTGTGCCATAGCTCGTGCTACAGGGTACGCTTCTACCCACTGTGTTAAATGATCTACTATTACCAATAAATATTTTATCCTCCCTACCTTAGGCAATTCAGTGAAATCGACTTGTACTTTCTCAAAAGGTCTGTAAGCTGTTTTTCTCCCTCCCGTGGCTGCTTGTCGAAACACTGTCTTATTTACCTTTTGACAAATTAAGCAACCTTGTGTAATTTGCTTTGCTATTTCAAAAATTCCAATACAACCAAATTGTTTAAGAAAATGATCACTTAACGCTTTTGTACCCCAATGTGTTTGTGCATGCAAACGTTCTAATAATCGCCTGGTGTAGGCTTTTGGCAGCATTTCTCGCCCATCGGGCAGTGCCCATTTTCCTTGTTCTAATTTAGCTCCTATTTTCTTCAATTTTGTTTGTCCTTCTGGGGTAAACTCCTTCTCTCTTTCCTCTCGTCCTTCTTTGCTGGTGTCCTCCTTTGTTTGTATGACATTAATTTTGGCAACTTTAGTCCTCAAGGCTGCTTCCTGGGCCTCTTTAGCTGCTAAGTTATTTCCTCTAGTTCGGTAATCACCAAAAGTCCCTTTTGGTGTCCCCTCACATGTACCACTGCTATCTCCTTTGGTTCTCTTAACGCCTTTAAAATTTTTACTATTAATTCTTGATGTATTAAATTCCTCCCGTGAGTATTAATCCAACCTCTTTCTTCCCAAATTTTTCCAAAAGTGTGGACCACCCCATATGCGTATTTAGAATCTGTAAATACAGTCCCGCTTCTTCCTTTTAATAATTCCAGGGCCCTACATAGGGCATACAGCTCACAAGCCTGAGCTGACCATGATGGACTCAGAGGTCCTGATTCCACAATTTCTAAGTCCTTGTTAATTATTGCATATCCCGATTTTCTCTTCCCTTCTACCACTCGGGAGGAGCCATCTATAAACAGCGCTTCTCCATTTTTCAACTCAGCATCTCTTAGATCTGGTCTCACCTTAGTCTGGGTCTCAATTACCTCTAAACAGTTATGTTGTAATTCCTCTGATGGTTCTCCAAACAAAAATTGTGCTGGACTCTGAGCAGAAGTCACCCTCAGTTCTAAGTCAGGGGAGTCTATTAGTATTGCTTCATACTTTAGGGTCCGGCTGTCCGTTAACCATTTTTCCGCTTCTTGTTGTAAAACATTTCTGACATTGTGTGGGGTATACACTTTTAAAGGAGCACTAAAGGTAATCTTCCTAACTTCCTCTATTAATAATGCTGTAGCAACCAAAGCTTGGAGACAAGCAGGCCATGCTCTGCTTACTGGATCAAGTAACTTAGAACAATGCCCCATGGGTTTTTTGGATTCCTGCCCAGTCTTGAGTAAGAACTCCATATGCTGTCTGGCTTGATGTATTCACAAAGAGATAGAAAGGTTTTTCTAGATCTGGGAGGCTCAATACAGGTGCTTGTATTAATGCCCTTTTTACTTCCTCAAATCTCTGATCATCTTCAATAAACCACTTAAGTTGGTTATTAGTTAATTTTTCATATAAGAATTTTACTTTATCACTATAATTTTCAAGCCATGGTCTACAATATCCTACTAATCCCAGTATTTGCCTAATTTCCGTTTTAGTCTGTGGGGGTCTTAAGGATAGAATCCCAGATACCCTATCAGGATCTAACTTCTTCCTTCCCTTACTCAGCCAATGTCCTAAATATTTTACTTCTTGTTCTACAAACTGTAGCTTTGATCGGGACACCTTTAATCCCTTTTCCCCTGGAAAATTTAACAATTTAATGGTGGCTTTTCGGATCCCCTCTTCAGTTTCTCCTGCTACTAATGAATCGTCCACATATTGCAATAATTTTACCTCCTTAGGTATTGTGAAATCTTGTAGAATTGTTTCTAAAGTTTGTCCAAATAGATTTGGTGACTCCGTAAACCCTTGTGGTAGCACAGTCCATCTTAATTGTTGTTTTTGTCCTGTTTTGGGGTCCTCCCACTCAAAGGCAAAATAATCTCTGGATGCCTCATCCAGAGGACAGGCCCAAAAAGCATCTTTCAAATCTACTACACTATACCAAGTATGTTTGGGAGATATATGACTCAATAAAGTATAAGGATTTGCCACCACAGGGAATTTAGTGATTGTTCGCTGATTTACAGCTCTTAAGTCCTGCACCATCCTGTATGACCCATCCGGCTTTTTTACGGGAAGAATGGGCGTGTTACGAGGTGACATACATGGTTCTAGGGTTCCTTTTACCAAAAGTCTGTCAACTACAGGTTTTAATCCTTTTCGACCCTCCATAGGTATAGGGTATAGCTTGATTCTAATTGGGCGGTGCGGATCTATTATTTGAATGCTTATGGGGTCCATTTTGTCTTTCCAGTTTCCCCTTCCTTATACCACACTGAGGGGTTAATAGCTTCTTCATCCTCTTGTGTTAAAGTGTATAATTTAATCTGCAATTTGTCCCCTTGACTCTGAATGCTCAAGTTTAACTTCAAAATCAAATCCCTTCCTAATAAATTGTATTCCGCTTCAGGGAGCAAAAGTAAATCATTAAGACAAATTTTCTTTTCTGTTTCTACTTCTACATCTTTCAATGTATTTACTTTATAAGGCTCTCCTTTTGCTCCTGCTACTGACACGTAACTCTTCCCTTTTTCTATTCCTTTTGGAAGTTTTTGAATGGTTGACTTTTCGGCCCCTGTATCCACTAAAAATAAAACTTCCTCTTTATGGGGACCAATCAATAATTTTATCAAGGGCTCTGTTGATGTTGAAGTCCCCAGAAGATAGAGCCCCCGACACCCCTAATCTTCTTTGAACATCTTCTCATCTTGTTCCCGCTGACGGCAGTTCTTCTGAACATGTCCCCTCTTGTTACAGTAGTAACAGACGGGAATTGTAAATCTTCCTCGATAAGGCTGTCCCCAGGGTGTCTGCTCTATTCTTTTTTCCCTTTTCTCTCCAGGAGTCGTCTTATTTTTCTGACTTCCCCTTACTGCTGCTACAAAAATTTTTGCTTTTTCTTTTTGTTTTTCTTCGTCCCTCCTAACATAGACTTTCTGGGCTTCTCTAAGTAACTCCTCTAATCCTCTTTCTTGCCAATCCTCCAATTTTTCTAATTTCCTTCTTATATCCCCCCAGGATTTAGCTACAAATTGTGTTCTAAGGAGTGCGGTCCCAGCCACTGTATTCGGATCAATTCCAGAATACATTGGTAGGTTTTTCCTCAACCTCTCCAACCATTCTGTTGGAGATTCGTCTTTCCCTTGTTGTTCATTAAATGCTTTAGTAATGTTTTGCCCTCGGGGAACCGCTTCCCTTATTCCCTGTATGATTAACGTTCTCAAATCCCTCATATTTTGTCTTCCTGGGGGTTGTTGATGATCCCAGTGGGGATCCACATTTGGCCATTTCTGATCTCCCGGGGGTCCTGCCTGACTCTGTCTTTCCCAAATTCTCATTCCAGCTTGTCTAATCATTCCCCTTTCCTCAACAGTGAATAGGATCCCTAAAATGGACTGTATTTCTTCCCAGGTATAAGTATTGGGGCCTAGGAATTGGTCCAATTTTTCAGCTACTCCGAGGGGATCATCTAATAGGGTCCCCATTTCTTTCTTGAAATTTCTTACGTCTGTGGTATTTAACGGGACTGCCACAAACCCGATGCCTCCCTGATTGCCTCCGAGGGGTACTTCTCGTAAGGGATATAGAGAAGCTCCCTCAGATACAGCAGTCCTACTTCTCGTACATGCAGCCGGAGGTCGATCTAATTCCGGTGCTGTTGGTGGTGGAGACAGGGGCAACGGTGGTACAGAGAGAGGTACTACGGCCACCGGAGGGGGAGCCGCCGCCGGAGATGGATTATTAGAACATGGAGGCGGTAGGTTATCCAGTGGCTCCCATTTATCATCTTTTTCCTTTTCACTTTTCCCCTCTTCTTCTTCCTCAAACTTTTCATCTGTTTTTAATGTAAGTATTGAGGCTGGAAAAGAACGTAAAGTTCTGTCCCATAATCCTGCATAATCACTTTCCTCCTGACTAAAAGGTTCCTTTGAATTAACATATATATTTAAGGCCTGGCAGACCCAGTCTTCAAAAGATCCAAAAGCGGGCCAAAAGACATGTGGTCTCAAACGTTCTTTTGGCCATTCTACCATACAATATTGAACTAATTTTAATTTACTTTTTCCTTTTCTGGGGCCCCTATCATTCCAATTTTCAATCATTATTCCTAATGGACTCTCCGGAGGTATTTCTAGTAATTCGCTCCCTTTCTTCTGGTCCTGGGGTCTCGATTTCGTCTGACCCATCTAGGAATTTTTACTGTGGCAATTCCTACAGCCCTTGGCTACCAGTAAGAGTGTCTTGCAGGGGGTTTAGGACCTATCACCCACCCACGAATCCTATAAGAATCGCTTCGGTCCTTCACCGGCCAAGTCCCTCGCGGGAGATTGGAACCGCGGTTAGAAGACCTCCACAATCGCTTCGGAACTAGCTTCCGTCTCAGTCACACTCTTACACACACAGGCAACCGAATCCTACCCAACCGAACGGTATACACCTTAAATACTTACGACTCCGTCGTCTTCGTTCGGATCTTCGCGCGCAGAATTACGGGCAAAATAAACTGCTGCAGCCGGCAAGGGAGCTCATAAAAAATCAAATTCTTTGCTTGCCCCTATTCAGGTTCAGGATGGCGTTAGTCCCGACCCGACCCGATCAGGAGCCACCAAAAGGTGGGGCGCCCCTCCTAGATCAAGTCAGAATTCAGGAACCAAGACCATCCCGGACGAGCCCCCAATTGTTATAAATGATTTCGTCCCAAACACGATTCCAATTCAAATTTACAATTTATTAAGCGAATAGAGGCAAGCAAACAGCGCTGGGTGCGCCGGGAGTCTCTGCTCCACCAAGACGCACGCGGTACAGCTCCTGTTCCTGGTTTATATCCTGTCCGTTAATACATATTCATGAACAGGCGTGTCTTCTTCAGCGCATGCCCTCTTCTCCTGCTAGAGTCTTCTCGAATCTTCCTCGGCGTGCCCCCAGGATGACCCCAAACCTTATGCATGCACTTTCTTTACACAATACTATGCGGTCAGTGGTCAAACTGGTTTGAGCTGATATACGAGCCAAGTAGTTTAACCTTCTCCTGTAAAATACCCCTTTTTATGGTGCAGGAGAAATCCATAAAAGTCCAGAAGATTACACTTCATCACACGAATCAGATGAACATATTTCACACCTCTAAGTATGGATCTGCATGTGGCCCACAATCTAGTAATGTTTCTTGCATATGGACCACCCCTGATCATAAAAGACGTTTTAAACAATGGGTGAAGAGACCCCATTATACCATGTCATTGGAACCAGACAGGCTATGGAATTGTATAAACAAGATAAATTGTTACAATATGGATGATTATCTATGGATACCGTTTGCCTCAGACCTCCATCACGCCTTAAGAAGTATATGCCTGTGCCACAATTACAGTGCTCCAATCCCTAGCTTACAGACAGCATGTCAGATAGAATCCTCTAAACACATGGCTAGTAAATGTAGGATTCCTTCCCAACATTATAAAAAACGGATGCAAGACTCATGAGCCAGTAGTAAAGAGCACAAGTACCACTCTAATGTATCCTGCACTGCTTGAGACCGTATGGGTATGTTCTAATGAAGAGATATCAGATTACAGTCAACCCTATTGGGATGGGTTAGAATGCACTTTAGGAATTCCACAAGTTTATCTCCCATAATAGCTTTTAATCATACTCAGGAGTCATTCACTGTAGTCATTCATGAAACCAAGAGGGTACAGAACAAAGAGAAATGTATTGCCCTCCGTGTCACGGCCAAGCTATTATACAGCAGGGATGAGAGTAAGCTTAGCAATGGGATTGTTTTGGACTTCTTCGGCTGTGATAATTGAAAATTGATTATATCTAGAAAATCTACCATGGCAAGGAGAGACTCTAGCTAATTGTATGCAGCCAGCCAGCAAGGCTAAGCAACACCCAGCTTGTACCCACGAGCAGCCTCACAGATGACTTTAGAAAATCAATTAGCATTGAATATGGTACTACTAAAGGAGAACAGCGTTTGTGGATGGCTGAATAACACCTATCCTGGCAAAACCTGCTGTCAATTCCAAATGTGTCCGCTACTCTGCATCAAGCTAGAGATGAAATGCAAAAAACTGTGGACCAAACCCATGAGCTCAATGAGAACATGAAACCAAGCAACTGGCAATGAACGAGGTGGATTTAAAATATTTTCAGTTGGCTCAGATTAAAAGTTAGTGGATGGGATCATAGTCTAACCCAGTATGTATTAATGTTTATCATAATGATTGTTATTGTCCGTATTTGATTGTCACGTGTGAAATCTATGATAACTAGAGCTGTAACCATGCGTGTTAAGAGGATCCACATCTATGATCCTGAATACATCCCTTTAATACCATCCCCTATTATAAATTGCGACGAGCGAGGGAAGGCAAGCAGTCGACTCAATATGAGTGATAAGGCAAGCTTCAACTTTATTGCAAAACCTTACACATATTTATACACTAAGTTCTACCTTATGCATACTTGTCTTACAATCATTGGCTTAGCCCTAAAGATTGCATTATCATACTCCTCCTACTTGCGGTTACTGCTACGTGGTCCGGGTTCCATCCTGTTTTTCTTATACAGTGCTGCTTCTTAGCTGTTTACCACAGCTCCTTCTCCTCAAGGCCGAGCCCTGCAGATGTCCAGCTGTTTACCAGCTTCCCAATGCCACAGCTCCCTCTTCTCAAGGCCGAGCCGTGCAGATATCTAGCTGTTTACCAGCTTCTCAATGCTGCAGCTCCTTCTCCTTAAGGTCGAGCCGTGCAGAGTGATCCCAACAATAAATTACCAACCAACAAGAGAGGATGAAAACACAGGAAGGAGATGAATGCCTCGACCCACCTAAATACAAATTACACAATGTTCCTCTCAGTGAGTTGTGACTAAGGTCACAGGGTGGATAATGTGGGAAACCACTGTGGGTCTGTAGGGAGTAGCAGGGTTTGACTGGAGCAACACGCTCCTCTTCAAAAGCAACCCTGATGGGTTGCAGTCAGACAGTCTCATAACTGACTATTGTTGAGTGATGTCTGGGATGAGGCGAAAGCCTTGCAGCCTGATGTTCTACGGCAAGGCCACAAAGACCTCCATCAAACGTGAGTAAGCTGACCATTATTAATAACTGAAATTCTTATTAACTTTTCATTCCTATTGATCGATGCTATTTGAGTTATATAGTATCTATCGGTCTACAACAAATAAATGAATAAAAAATTAATGAACTGATTAAGTTTTTATTAATCAAATTAGTCTAAATCAATCATTAATAATTACTTATTAATAACAGTCGTTACCTATTAAGATCGATTATTTTATTTATTAGTATTTTGTGGTACTGCATTAACACTACTGTCCTCCAGTTACTTATCATGTATTTTTTTTTCTTTATCATCACTCTGATTTACTGTTGTAATTATCTACTATCAATTCATCATTATTAATTATCATTAATTACACGTGCTACACGACGGCTCTGTTCCTCACCTAGAACTTGTTATCAGTAAAGTAGTTCCTTATTAACGTGATCTTAATCCACTGGATGTTAATTCCAGTAAATATTAATCTGTATTGCTCTATCGCTAATCATTACTTCGTATATTAATTACCGGTTAATGAATTATTTATTACATTCATTAACCATAGGTCGGTGTATGTTAATCCATCAAGAATTAGCAGAGAGTGCCAGATCAGCATTTGTCCTAAACCTGCTCTCCCCACTCCCTCCTCCCAAACCGCCCGCCTGCCCTCACCCCGGAGAGTTCTGTGTCAAGACACCCACACGCACCCTGCACACCCCCCGTTTCTTTTTGATTGTCATTTTTTTAGCTATTTATTTATCTAGCCTCCCTCCCCCTTACCTTTTCTTACTCTTCTCTCTCACCACCGGGGACCGGGGACCAGGCAGAGGCGGCGGTGCCCAGCCCCAGCCGCCCGCCCTCCCCACCCCACCGCAGCGAGCCCCATTGCTACAAGGCTGCCAGAAGTTAATCTGCTTATGTGTAAACGTGGTGGCAGCTGAGGTATGTTTAAGAATACTGGTAAGTGTTGCTAGAAACCTACAAATATTTTCCGGGTGTTAACCGCGGGGTGCCAGCTTTGTGGGCCTACCACCCAGCACCCAGCTCTGCGCAGGTCTGGAATAAACCGGTATCTCGTCTCGGTGTGTGAGACTGGCCTATCGCACGCCGGGAAACGAAACCGCCTTTTCGGACACCACCATCAGCAAAGCAGCGACCCCGCTTTGCCTGAGGCTGCTGGGCCTGTCCTCTGGGCGCTGCTCACCACTGGAACGCATCCCGCTGGCGACGGACACGCCGACGGCCGCTAGCGAGAGGCGCGGCCCACCTCTCCGGCAGCCGGAGCCCGGCCTCGGGGACGCAGGTCTCTGCCCAGGCCGAGGCACGGGGCTGCTGCTTTCCCAGGGACGGCTTCAACCGGGAGCCGAGCCGAGCACATCGCCCGCAGGCGGACACCGAGGCGGGCCACAGCGCAGGCTGTAGCAGAGAAGGCGGCGTTGTCCACAGCGTTACCAGACTTTTTCGTTTCTTACTGCGTGCACACCCGCCACACACGCTCCCAAACCGGCCCCGGCACGAACCCCTCGCCCGCGGCCACACGCACACACGGAGACACCCCCCCTCCCCCTTCCGCCAGCAGTTTTGCCGGCCCGGGGAAGGAAGGAAGGCGGGAGACTTTAGGACCCCGCGGCGTCCCTGCCGCACCCGTGCCCCCCTCCCGCCTTTCGTCCTCAGTCGGCCAGTCCGTCGGTCAGTCACCCTGCTGAAGGTATGCGAGGCACAAAGCGGGGGTATTGTTTAGGCTCTGTCAGGAGTCAACGAGGCGCAAGCCTGAGGGAAGGAACAAGGCAACCGCAAAGGGAACGCAACTGCCGACCTTTGAGTGAACTATCGTAAGTAACATCTAATTAACATCGACTCGGCATAGCACAAGCCTGCCCTCCGGTAGGGGAAGACCCCTACCCACAGAAGCCCCTTCCTCACGGGGCACGCGCAGTAAAAAAGGAGGACGCTGTCGCCGTGGAGACGAGGCTTGCGGGAACCAACAGGCGCAAGGGCGCCTGCGCCAGCTCTCAAAAAAATAACGGTGACTTGTTGCTCGGAGCGTAGAAATATTTTCCCTGCGTTAACCGAGGCGCGCCAGCTTTGTGGGCCTACCACCGGCACCCAGCTCGGCGCAGGGGCGGAAGAAAAGCCGCCGTCTCGACTCCGTGTGTTTCCCGGCGCTCTGCGCACCGGGTGACGGAACCCGCGTTTGGCACAACAGCCCCGCTGCGCGCGGGCCGCCGCCGCCGCGCGGTGAAAACCAACGAACGCGAACGGCGGGGGAGGTGAAAAACGAAAAGAGAAAAAAACCCCCCAACCCAACCGACCCAAACAGAAACCTCCGAAAAGCGCCGCCATCCCCCCTCCCCCAGCCAGCCTCTGCGCCAGGCTCCCTCCCCCGCCGCCGGGGGGGCCGGTTGCCGGGCAGCGGGGCACGCGCGGCTGCAGCCCCGCTTGCCCCCCGCTGCTCCGGGGCGCCGGAGAGTCTCCGGCCGGGGGGGGCCGCACCCACCGGCCTGCGGGTCCGGAGCTGCAGCGCAGGGAGGGGGAGCTCGCGCGCGCGGTGGGGGGGTGGCTGAGTGAGTCTGAGCGCGCGTGTGTCGCGGGGGGGGGCGGTGTCTGCAGGATCGCGGGCGCAGACCTTAATATATTTATTTTTAACAACGGCTTGTTTAGCCTGGGGAAGTGGAGGGTCAGGGCACTGCAGTAGCTGCAGCCTGCAGCTGCTTGAAGAATGGTTTTGTGATAAATGATTTAGTCCCAAACAGGATTCCAATTTAAGTTTTCAATTTATTAAACAAATAGAGGCAAGCAAACAGCGCTGGGTGCGCCGGGAGTCTCCGCTCCACCAAGATGCACACCTTCACTTCTTACAGTTCCTTCCTTTATACTTCTCTAGGCTTCGTTTCTTGCCTTTCTCCGCCTTTTTCTTGGAAGATGACTCTTTCTTTAAGTACGTCACCACTTCCCCGGTCTGCGCATGCTTCATCTTTTTCTAGGTGGTCGTCCGGTGGTCGTTGGGAGGAAGATGCTCCTCTTCGTCAGTGCACTCTACATGACCTCTCTGTTTGTGCAGGCGCTCCGTTATTCCACTTATATTATGCTACCTTATTTGGCTATACATTTTCTTGACATTTCTGCGGTTATTTACAACACTGGTTTGCACTAGTATATCAGGAACTAACTTACATATCAGGAGGCTACATAAGCTACACATATCAAGGGAGTTACCCAAACTACACTTATCAGGAAGTTACATAAAGACTGCCACTCCCCTGTTTATGGTCATGCCCTACATATATTCCTTTATTTCAATATAAATGACATTTGCTTCAAGCTTATATTCACTAGATTTTCTTTACACGAATCGCTCGTTCCTCACAATCCCCCGTTTTCTTTTTCACCACTGTGATTCGTGTAAAATTTATTTAAAGTTTGTTTGATGGGTATTAACTCGGGTTCCTCTATATGTTTTACCAACATTAAAACATGTTTTCTCTCACTCTGTGTTGGTTCTATTGGAGTGGCTGTAAATTTCATTCCATTAATCGCAGAAGCTACAGCTTGTGAAAGACAAGGAATTAGACATGGTATTATTAACATACCTCCAAACAATCCTAACAAAACGATAATGATTTTTGTTACCCAGTTTCCTGAGAATAAATTTTCCCACGTTGTCCATAGTCCTTGGACATTTATTCCATTCCACGTTTGGACTGGCACATGGGCTACTTTTTTCATTTCTCTTACTAATTCATTGATGGCTTTTCCTTCATCATTTATCTCTAAACAACAATTTGTGAGATTAAATTTTCCACAGACTCCTCCTTCCTGTGCTAGTAAATAGTCTAGTGCGAGTCTATTTTGATATAGGGCTGTACGCATTTTAGTATTTTGTTTAGCCACCAATCCTAGAGCATTACCCGTTTTATTTACAATTATTTCTACTACAGCTTGCAACCTGATTATTCTATTCAACATATAAATGGGGGTCCTATATCCCCAGGACCCATCTTCTGCCCATGTCGCTGGGTCATAATATGCTATTATTCTTTCAGGTGGCCACTCATTATCTTTCCATTTTCCTATTTGTAGCTCTCTTTTTCCCCTTCGGTTGTGAGTTTCTAATGCGTCTGTATATACCAGTACCCCTAGGCGTTCTCCTCGGTTTATAGGTAATAAGAGAAAGCTTGGCCGTATAGTTCCTAACACGCACGCTCCGGTCCAATTTTTTGGTAATCGGGTATATGCAAATTTTCCACAGATCCAATATTGCCCTTCTGGACTTGACCACCCTTTATCAATAGTGGTTCCGTTGGTCCAATTCGCATGATTTTTACTTATTTCTTGGGCAGTGCCCCATTTATCCTACTTTTGGTAAGTACTATTCCAGTTATATCCCCCTTCACATACTAAATATCCGACTGGTTTACTCCCAGCGTCATTTTGCCAACAGCTTCTTCTTATTATGCTGGTTTGTAATATCCATTGTTGTTTCCTGACCTGAGTTGATATGTTCTAAACATTAGGGTCTGGTATGTTGCTCTCTTGGGCCTCCCAGGGCCAATTCTCTCCTGATTAGTTCCACCACATACATAACAATTAGTTACATTTAGTGACTTAGCAATGTTCTCAGCAAGATTTACAAATAGATTTTTAGCCACTGTGGGAATTTCATATTTCGTTCCTGTTTCCATTTCATGACAAAATGACTTAAATAACAGTCTATGCTGCACCGATTCTCTTTTCTTTCATTTCAATATTAATAACTACACCTGGGTCTTCTCCAGGTCCATATATCTTAAGTCCAATTTTGGTTATTTTTTTCTGTTTCCAAATTTCTAAATTTATAAGGGTTAAATTTACTAAATTACAGGTACAGGTTGTACAATTATGGTCTGTTTGTACCCTTGTGATTGAAGCTTGTAAATCCCCACATTGGCTGTCATATCCCCAGCTTGCAGTATCCTAACATACACAAGACCATCCCCTTCTTCCACATAGGTGTGCTGACTGATATCTCACCGTTTGACTAGGTACATAATCAGGATTTATCTGACATTGACGTCCACCTCCACCTGGGCAAATATATTTTGGTTGATTACTATAGTATCATCTCCACTCTACACTCCCACAATTAATATCCAGATCATCATCTATAATATCGCATGCATCAAAAATTACCGATACTGATGTGCTCAAATTGGCCATATCCTTACTTATTCCAATTAATCTTCCTACTTCCGAATTTGTTTTCATTTCTACCCACTATTGATAAAGAAGTTCCTTTGGATCGTAACAAACAGTATCATTTTCCACCGAGCATTTCTTATATTGTGTTCCATTGTATATACAACTCCCGTTCTGTTTCCCTTTGCACTCGTAATAGGTGTGGTACATTAATGTTTTATTACTTACTCGTCCGTGCTGGGCGGTTCTTATGCACTCGGTGCAATTTTGATTACCTGTCACCAGGTTGGTGAGTCCGAGTAAAATCAGGAGAGGTCCGGTAAGGGATCTCATGGTCGGAGGCATCAGCTACAAGGGGTGCTCGTCCTTGACTGGCCTTACTTGGTCGCGACTGAGAATCCCCACCCGGTCTTGCCCTCTCCCCCTTCTCAAGCGGACTTCTTTATTTCGATGACAGTAATAAATCTTACCCACCAGAAATCTCCTATAGGAGTAGTCTGTCCACACTGAATGCAGAGGAAACTTCAGCTTTGAATTTGAAAACGTCCCTGTTAGCCTCTGTGGGAAATGATATATTTGTTACACAGGTTACACCTAACCCTCAATAATCATACAACATGGTTTACAGAGTGGACATAAACTTAGTCCTGCCCGATAATTGCTTAATGCTATAGTCTTTAATTCGTGATCATTTCTCATACGTTCATTCCCTTTTTAATGTTATTTTTGTGGTTCCAGGTTGTAAAATAACTTTCCAGTCTTTCATGGGTCCTTTTACTCGAGTCGCGTGTGTCCACCCCTTTTCCGCAGTCCGGATGGCAGTATCTGTAGTTAACAATACAACAAAGGGTCCTTCCCATGAAGGAACTAAAGTTTCTTTCTTCCAAGTTTTGATCAGTACCTTATCCCCTGGTTTGAATTGATGGATTGCAAACCCCAAAGGTAGGGTTTGTGCCATTATTCCTATATCTCTTAGTTCTTTCAACCTTTCTCCTAAAATGATAACATATTTCCGAATATTATAATCTTCCACTACATTGTTTCCCTCGGAGATAGGGCATGCCGTATAAAACCTAATATGGCGATAATCCAGTCTCACTGTGCGGTTTGATCCTTATGTTAAGAAGGGCTAGCGGTAAACATTTAGTCCATGGCATCTGTGTTTCAACCATTAGCTTCGCTAGCTCTTGCTTTATTGTTTGGTTTATTCTTTCTATTACTCCCAAACTTTGAGGATGCCATGGGGTATGATATTCCCATTTAATACCTAATGATTGGCACAAGGATTTTATAATTTTAGAAGTAAAGCGAGTGCCTTGATCAGAATCAATATATTGTATTATCCCATACCTGGGGATTAGGTGTTCTAGTAAAATTTTATCACCGTCTGAGCTGTCGCTCTTGCTACAGGATAGGCTTCGACCCATCGTGTTAAATGGTCTACTATAACTAACAAATACTTCAATCTTCCTATTCTTGGTAATTTGGTAAAGTCGACTTGAATCCTTTCAAACGGTCTATAAGCTAGTTTTCTTCCTCCCATGGCCACTTGTTGAAACACGGCCTTATTTGCCCTTTGACAAGTTAAACACCCTTGTGTAATTTGCCTTGCTATTTCAAAAAATTCCAATACAGCCAAACTGTTTAAGGAAATGATCACTTAACACTTTTGTACCCCAATGTGTTTGCGCGTGTAAGCGTTCTAATACCTGCCTAGCGTAAGCTTTTGGCAACATCTCTCGCTCATCAGGTAATGTCCATTTCCCTTGTTCCACTCTAGCTCCTATTTTCTCTAATTTTGCTTGTTCCTCCAGCGTAAACTTTTTCTCCTTTTCCTCTTATCCTCTTCCACTAGTGTCCTCCCTTGTTTGTGTATGATTAATTTTAACAGTTTCAATCCTCAAGGCTGCTTCCTGAGCCTCCTTATCTGCTAAATTATTTCCTCTAATTCGATAATCTAATCCCTTTTGGTGTCCCCTCACATGCACCACGGCTATTTCCTTTGGTTCTCTTAACACTTTTAAAATTTTACTATCAACTCCTGATGTATTAAGTTCTTTCCTTGAGTGTTAATCAGGCCTCTTTCCTCCCAAATTTTTCCAAAAGTATGGACTACTCCATATGCATATTTGGAATCTGTGAATATGGTCCCTCTTCTTTCTTTTAATAATTCCAGGGCCCTACATAAGGCATAAAGCTCACAAGCCTGAGCTGACCATGATGGACTCAGAGGTCCTGATTCCACAAGTTCTAAGTCCTTGTCAATTTTTGCATATCCTGATTTTCTCTTCCCTTCTATTACTTGGGAGGATCCATCTACAAACAATTTTTCTCCTCCCTCTAATTCAATATCTCTAAGATTGAGCCTTACTTTTGTCTGGGATTCTATAACTTCTAAACAATTGTGTTATAGCACTACTGCTTCTGAGGGTTCCCCAAACCGGAACTGAGCGGGGCTCTGGGCAGAGGTGACTCCTAATTCCAAATTAGGTGAATCTATCAAGATGGTTTCATATTTCAAAAGTCTACTATCTGTCAACCATTTCTCTGTCCTCTGTTGGAGGACATTCCTAACATTATGTGGCGTATATACCTTTAGAGGTACACTAAAGGTAATTTTCCTAGCTTCCTCTATCAATAATGCCATAGCAACTAGGGCTTGGAGACATGCTGGCCACCCCCTGCTCACCGAATCTAACAATTTGGATAAATATCCCACCAGTGTGTGTGGGTTTTTTGGGGTTTTTTTTTGTTTGTTTTTGTTTTGTTTTGTTTGTTTTTTTGTTTTTTTTTGTTTTTTTTTTTTTCCATTCCCTTTTTAGTCTGTGGAGGTCTTAGGATTAAAATACCAGAAACCTGGTCAGGATCTGATTTCTTTTTTTTTCCTTTGCTTAACCAATGTCCCAAATATTTTACTTCTTGCTCTATAAATTGTAATTTCGAGCAGGACACTTTTAATCCCTTTTTCTCTAAAAAATTTAACAATCTAATGGTGGCTTTTCGGGTCTCCTCTTCAGTTTCTCCTGCTACCAGTAAATCATTCACATATTGTAATAATTTTTCCCTCCTCGTGTACTGTAAAACCTTGTAAGATTTTCTTTAAGGTCTGTCCAAACAAATTTGGTGACTCCGTAAACCCTTGTGGTAGCACAGTCCACCTTAATTGTTGTTCTTCGTCCTGTTTCGGGGTCTTCCCATTCAAAGGTAAAATAATCTCTGAACCCCTTATCCAAAAGACAGGCCCAAAAGGCATCTTTCAAATCTATTACACTATACCAAATATGTTTAGGAGACAGGTGACTCAATAAAGTATAAGGATTTGCCACGACAGGGAATTTGGTGATTGTTCGCCGATTCACGGCTCTCAAATCCTGTACCATCCTATATGTACCATCTGATTTCTTTACAGGGAGTATCGGGGTATTGTGGGGTGACATACATGGTTCCAAAGTCCCATTTTTTAGTAATTCATCCACAATAGGTTTTAGACCTCTCCGGCCTTCTATAGATATAGGATATTGTTTAATTCTAATTGGCTTATGAGGGTCTGTTATTTGTACCTTGATGGGTTCCATATCTAATCTCCCAACATCTCCTTCCTTATACCATACTTGGGGGTCAATTTTTTCCTCATCAAGTTGGGTTAAGGTACATAAGTTAATATATAACCGATCTCCTTGGTTCTGAATAGTTAGGTTTAGTTTTAAAATCAAGTCCCTCCCTAATAGGTTATATTCTGCTTCTGGTAATAAAAGTAAATCATTTAAACAAATTTTTGTCTCTGTCTCAATCTCTACTTCTTCTAAGATGGGGACTTTGAAGGGTTCTCCTTTTGCACCTGTTACTGACATCTGGGCTTTTCCTTTTCCTACCCCTTTTGGGAGTTTCTGAATCGTTGACCTTTCAGCTCCAGTATCTACTAAAAATAAAAATTCTTCTTTTTGGGGACCTACTAATAGTTTTATCAAGGGCTCTGTTGATGTTGAGGTCCCCAGAAGATACAGCCCCTAACACCCCTAATCCTCTTTGAACATTTTCTCATCCCATTCCCGTTTACGGCAGTTTTTCTGAACACGTCCCTTTTTGTTACAATAGTAACAGATGGGAGTTGTGGGTCTGTCTTGATGAGATTGTCCCTGGGGTGGCTGTTCTGGTCTCTTATCTTTTTTTCTCTCCCAGCTGAGTCTTACTCCTCTGACTTTCCCTCACTGCTGCTACAAAAATTCTTGCCTCTGCTTCTTGTTTTTCTTCGTCCCTCCTGACATAAACCTTTTGAGCTTCTCTTAGTAATTCTTCCAACCCTCTCTCTTGCCAATCCTCTATCTCCACCCAGAGGTACTTCCCGTAAAGGATACAAAGACGCTCTGGGTGCTCAGTTTGGGATCCTCCCCTTAGAGTTGAATTCGACCCCGGGGCCGTAGGGGAAGTCGTCAGATTTGGTGACGGTATTTGACGGGTAGCTGGATTATACGGGGGAGGTAAGTGATCTAGGGGGTCCCAATCCTTCTTTTCCTTTTCCATGTGTTGCTCCCCTACGGTCTTATTTTTCCCTACTCCTGTTTTAAGATGAAAAAAGCCCACACAGGCCTTTATCCATAAACTAGCATACTCGCTCTCCTCTTGGCAAAACGGTTCCTTAGAATTTACATACAGGTTTAGCGCCTGACAAACCCAATCCTCAAATGACCCAAATACAGGCCAAAAAAAACGTGGGGTCTCAAGGGGTTCTTTGGCCATTTTACCATACAATATTAACTAATTTCTCTTTTGTCTTCCCTTTTCCAGGGCCCTTATTATTCCAATGTTTTAACATTATTCCTAATGGAATCTCCGGAGGTATTTTTAGTAATTCGCTCCCTTTCTTCTGGTCCTGGGTTCTCGATTTCGTCTGACCCATCTAGGAATTTTTACTGTGGCAATTCCTACAGCCCTTGGTTACCAAGCAGAGTGTCTTGCAGGGGGTTTCAAACTTGTCACTCACCTATGGATCCTATAAAAATCGCTTCGGTCCTTTACCGGCCAAGTCCCTCGCGGGAGATTGGAACCGCGGTTAGAAGACCTCCACAATCGCTTCGGAACGAGGTTCCGTCTCAGTCACACTCTTACACACACAGGCAACCGAATCCCACCCAACCGAACGGTATACACCTTAAATACTTACAACCCCGTCGTCTTCGTTCGGATCTTCGCGCGCAGAATTACGGGCAAAATAAACTGCTGCAGCCGGCAAGGGAGCTCATAAAAAATCAAATTCTTTGCTTGCCCCTATTTGGGTTCAGGATGGTGTTAGTCCCGACCCGACCCGATCAGGAGCCACCAAATGGTGGGGCGCCCCTCCTAGATCAAGTCAGTATTCAGGAACCAAGACCATCCCGGACGAGTCCCCAGTTGTGATAAATGATTTAGTCCCAAACAGGATTCCAATTTAAGTTTGCAATTTATTAAACAAATAGAGGCAAGCAAACAGCGCTGGGTGCGCCGGGAGTCTCCGCTCCACCAAGACGCACACCTTCACTTCTTACAATTCCTTCCTTTATACTTCTCTAGGCTTCGTTTCTTGCCTTTCTCCACCTTTTTCTTGGAAGACGACTCTTTCTTTAAGTACGTCACCACTTCCCCGGTCTGCGCATGCTTCATCTTTTTCTAGGTGGTCGTCCGGTGGTCGTTGGGAGGAAGATGCTCCTCTTCGTCAGTGCACTCTACATGACCTCTCTGTTTGTGCAGGCGCTCCGTTATTCTACTTATATTATGCTACCTTATTTGGCTATACATTTTCTTGACATTTCTGCGGTTATTTACAACACTGGTTTGCACTAGTATATCAGGAACTAACTTACATATCAGGAGGCTACATAAGTTACACATATCAAGGGAGTTACCCAAACTATACTTATCAGGAAGTTACATAAAGACTACCACTCCCCTGTTTATGGTCATGCCCTACATATATTCCTTTATTTCAATATAAATGACATTTGCTTCAAGCTTATATTCACTAGATTTTCTTTACACGAATCGCTCATTCCTCACAGTTTCAGGGACAATGGAGCTTTTCTTAGTAGCGGGAAGAGCAAGAAACCTCCACAAATTACAGCTGGGAAGGTTCTGTCTGGATGCGAGAAAAAATAATCCTCACTGAGAGGGTAGTCTTGTGCTGCAAGAGATCACCCAGAGGGAGTCTGGATTATCCCATGGCTTTGTGTTTCAAGGAGCAGCTGGTGAGGGTGGAGAGCCATCAGTGAAGGCATAGAAATGCCAGGGTGAGAGCTAGGTGGGAAAGCAAGATGGCTGTCAGCAAGCTGAAGGGAAAGAGGTGAGGCATGGGACAGTGTAGGGCAGCCTGCATAGAGATGGCCAAGGGTTCTAGCAAGACCGAGAGGTCCAAAAGGACTGAGGTCTTTGTCGTCTTGACTATAGCAGCTGTCTCTACCACCAGGGCCAGTGAGACAAAACTTTATTCTTCTCTTCTCAGAAACTGCCTTCCCAGGACCTGGGCTCAGGGTTTGGCCTTGCCTGCTTCATAAAACGAACCAAGGGTTTTCTCAGCATTACAGCCACCTGTGCAGTGCCCTTGCCTACCTGCAGTCACCGTCTCCAAGTATCTGCTCTAATGAGTCAATGAGGAGCCTTTGGCAGTAATGGGTCTCATTAAGTCCCATTAATGCTTCAAGGTATTTTGGGGTTTGCTTCTGGCTTTGACTTCTTGAGAGGTTTGTTCAGTCTTCTCCCAGTATCTGAGGTTCACGGACTGAGCCCCAAATACACCATGGGGCTCCTTAAAACACAGAAAGCCCTAACAAGTCATGCCTCTTCCTGTAACGTTCTCCACGTCTGCAAGACTCGTATAGCTAATCTGAGTTGTTTCATAGCGTGGTTAAGAAGGAAGATTTCAAAGTGCACCTAATAAAGTTATTTTTAATTTTAAAGACTGTATTTTGTTAATTTCAGTTTAAAGAAGTGATAGAAGCATTATCCAACTGATATGGATCCTGAGTGTCAGGAGCGTCTCCTGAGGAGGTCTGGACAGGTAGGAAAAGCAGTCCCTTGAGATCTGACACTGGGTGGACAACCTTGCTCCTCACCTCCCCAGACTCCCCACCTGTCGTTGGCCACCTGGGATTTACATCACTTTCCCTTCATCAGACTTCTCTGAACTCTGGGAGCAGAATGTTAGAGCTCCATTGCACCATCTCCCACCCACTTTCCTTAGAGGACTGGCTGCACACAGGCACAGAAGGATGTTTCCCATTTGCAAGCAAAGCAAAGTAAAGCACGATCA
This sequence comes from Phaethon aethereus, assembly GCF_964289735.1. NCBI lineage: Eukaryota > Metazoa > Chordata > Aves > Phaethontiformes > Phaethontidae > Phaethon > Phaethon aethereus. The sequence continues at coordinate 165,301 of NW_028113842.1, read as the reverse complement.
AGTGTCTTAAGCAATAAAACACTCCTCAACCATATACTAAGTACAAGCTGCCTCTAATGAGGTCGCCTTTCTACAAGGGATGATCTTACGAGAAATGTTTTAGATAGATAGATAGATAAAGGTAGATACAATTAAAAGAGTTGGCTAAAGATACCGTTATACTACTGAAAGACAGGCAGGCTTTTAGTCCCTGAAGCTCAAAGCAGCAGTGTGGGTGGGAAGTATCTGAATGAACAAAGAGTAAGGGAAGGAGAATAATGGAAAGGGCCTTTGTCTAGACAGTCTGCTGAAAACATTACTTCAGAAATGGTCATTGTATCAGCACAGGTGAAAATATATGAAAGATTAGAATTATTAACTACAAAAGACATTAACCACTTGATCCAGTGTGGCCTGGCAGCAAAGGCAGCCAGCAGTGTCCTGAAGTGTATAAAGAGGAGCCTCGCCAAAAGAGTGAGGGAAGTGGTTGTCTCCCCATGCTCATTGCTTGTTAGACCACCTGTAACCAATTATATCCAGTTTTAGGGCCCCAGTTCAGGTGTACTGATCTGGCTGGGATGGGGTTACCTTCCTTCATAGCAGCCTGTGTGGTGCTATGTTTTGCATTTGTGCCTTAAACAGTGTTGATAACACACCAGTGTTCTGGCTATTGCTGAGCAGTGTTTGCACAGTGTCAAGGCCGCCTCTGCTCCCTCCCAGTGAGTGGGCTGCAGATGGGCAAGAACAGCTGACCCCAACTGACCAAAGGGATACTCTCTAACGTACGACGTTGTGCTGAGCAATAAAAGCTGGGACAGAGGAAGAAGGAACTAGAATATTTTTGTTACAGGAATCACTTCCTAGTTCACATGGAATCCATTGCATAGCATTAGTAAAAGGCCTTAGACCTTCATAAGCGGTGAACTTTCACCTAGCTACTGATGAAGTTCTACTGAACTCTTACTTAGTCGCGTGAGGGAAGGCCCTGAAACTGGTGTAAATTAGAAAGATAAGATAGCCACATCCATCAGCAGAGGTTGCCTCATCGAGAAACGAAAAAGAACGGCCCGCTTGGAGACAGTGAAAGGATCCAATGAGGAAAAAGGAGACCCCAGACCCAAATACTCCAACTGGACTAAACCGTCTCACAAGGGGAGGGGAGCTTAGACTGTAAGGGTATGATTGTCCAGAGAGTCTCTGGTTCGGGGTCCGTCTCCAGAGGCACTCAGCTCAAGCTGTTCTTCACCACTGTACCGCTTAATAAATTCAACTGGTATACGTCATGTCAGAGATTCTGCTTCAGGAAACCTAGGGTTGAGCCTGAGGGAAGAGAAAGCACCCAAGAGAGACTCTGTGTGTGTGTGTGTGTGTGTGTGTGTGTGTAGAGTCGAAAGGCGCACACGTCGGCTCACTGGAGTCTCCTGCTGCAAAGGGACTCCAGACCCAGCAGTTAAAGTCTCGGGTGGTGTGTGTGCAACTCCTTGATTGGTGTGTGAATGCTCAGGCAGCGGCTTCTCCATTAACGTTTTTTCATTCAAAGAGTCTTCTGTGTGGAGACTGGCTGGGCATCATTTTTGCTTGTGGGAGGTGGTGAGTGGTTGCCTTTGCGTTGCTTATTATTATTATTGGTTGTTGATTTTTTAAAAATCTCTTTCTTTCACCTGCTAAGCTGTCTTTATCTTGACCCACAACTTTCCGTGCTTTATTTCTTCCTGTTCTCTCTCCTGTCCCAGTGGGGAAGGGGAGGAAAGAGTGAGCGGCTGCGTGGCTGCCGGGCTATTGGCCAGAGTCAATCCACCACATCAAGGAAGACGTTGACAACTGGGAGTGACTTCAGTGGGAGGCTGCCAAGATGCGCAGGGGCTGCAGCACTTGCCTGGGGAGCAGAAACTGAGGGAAAGGGCTGCCTTCGGCCTGGGAAAGGGAAGGTCTGGGGAACCTCATAGCAGCCAGCCAGTCCCTGCAGGGAGGTTTTCAGGAAGATGGAGCCAGTCTTGTCACCGTGGTGCTTGGCAGGACGATAATAGACGATAGTCAAATGTTGAAATAAGGAATGTTGAGGCTGGAGATAGGGACAATCTTTCTCTCCATAAGGGCATCCAAACATTGAAGCAGGTTTCCCAGAGATGTTTTCCTGTCTTTGTCCTTGGACATTTTCCAGCCCCCATGTGGCAAAGCCTTGAGCAAAGTGGTCTGACTCCGTAGCCGATTCTGCTGTGAGCATGAGGTTGGACTGGAGACCTACTGAGGTCCCATTCAGGAGAGTGGAAAACTAAATGATGCTGTGGTTCCTTCCTCTCTAGGTGTGCCCTTGATGACAGTAGGGAAAGCTGTCAGGTTCCCCGTGACCATGGAAGTAAGTCAGATGCTGGCATAGTCAGATCAGCTGAAGTTGTCTTCTCCTCCTCCAGGCAGTGTTGCTCAGATGCAGGACTGCTTCACAGGTATCCCCAAACAGCCCTGGTTATTTCCTTTGCTTCACCGTTCATTCCCTTTTCATTCTTTTCCCACCTCTCAAGTCCTGCTCTTTAACCATCCTTATCCCCACCCATGCAAAAAGCCAAGGACTTTTCACTGTTTATCCAGTGGCCCTGCATTTGCTCACTTTGAACCCTCCTTTGGTGTCTCTGCGGTGGTTACTGTGGTGCTTTCTACCTCGCATTGCAACTCAACTTAACGCCAGTACTCTTTTCTTCTCTGTAGTGTCCTGCAGCTACTTAAGTTCTGATCTTGTTAGAGGCACCACGACTCAGGATGGCCGTTGGCACGCATACTTTAAAAGCTGGACTGTTGGAGGTTCAGTCCAGAGGGACCTTGGCACACCTGGGATTTGGCCAGCAGAAACCTCAAGGTTTTGAAGGAAAAGCTCAGAAACAACTCCATGCAGCAGCATGGACAGGGACCTGACTGACTAAGGAGTGTCCTGAGGTGAAGTATCTGGGAACTGTGACAATGCCATATGAGTCAGTGGTTCTCACATTTCGAAAGGAGAGTGGAGTGTCTGGAGGAGGTCTGCCAACTTGAAGTGAAGGGCCTAAAGGATGAGCTGTGGGGAGAGTCTGAGGGAGCTGGGTGTCTGTAGCCTGCTGAAGTGGAGGCACGGGTTTACCTAGCAAGAGCCTGCACCTGCCTGGAGGGATAACGGAGCCAACCTGTTCTCTGCAGTCACCATTGATACGACAGAAGGAACAGCCACAAGCTGCCTCTTGGGAGCTTTAGGCTGAACCTCAGGAAAAATAAAATGGACTAGGAGGAGCGTTGCCATGATCTCCACCTTTGGAGCTCTTCAAGTTTCAGCGCCGCAAAGTCACGGCCAGCCTGGAGGCTGGACTAGAGACCCCCTCGCAGCAGTCTCTTTCCCAACAGGCCTGTGCCTTGCCACATGTCATATGAGAAGAGACTAAGCTGGAGGAGAGGGTCTCTACATCACAGGACAATTCAGGGTGGAAGGAGGGTCAGGAGGTCTCTGGTGTTGCACTGGCTCCAAGCAGGGCCAGCTCTGAGGTCAGACCAGCTTGCTCGCTAAATGCCAGAATCCGGAGAAAGAGTTTACACATGAACCAGGCATCTGTGCCGCCGTTACAGAAATGGAGACAAGGCCTTTGACCAGCTCCCTGAACACAGCTATTGGTACGTCATGCCCCCTGAGAACATCCATCCTCCCGGGAACATCCATCTTCTTGTCCAAAGGAGTGGGATCCTTATGCAACTATCCTGCCATATCTCCAGACCATGGGGTGCTTTACACTGTAAACAGAACTGAAGGAAAGCCTCTGACTTGGGTACGGTCAACTGAATTGCTAAAAGAGGGCAAGATGGAGGGATCTCGGAGCTTCCAGGTTCTTCCTGAAGATAGAAGGCCTCAGATATAGGAACAGAAGATAACAGTTTTGAACTAGCCTAGGCTTTAGATCATTTCACATGTGATGGCTCTGCTCCATCCTTTCAGTCATTGGCACCCAGAAACCTCATCTGCTTTTCCTTCCTCTCCTCCCAAAAGCTGATCAAGTGATGGGAAGAAAGGAAGGAGAAAGGCCCTAGGCCTCTGTGACTCACCTGGGCTCTGGCACTTGGAGGGCCACAGTGTCATCCATTGTACACCCCATAAAGAATCAAGCTGGGAAGTGACTCTTCACGTACAAGTGAACAAGGTCGATGGACAGGCAAGGCTATGTCTGGAGACCAGTACACCTAGAGCATCGATCAAGCTGGGGCTGAAACTCAGGCCTGGTCTTCAATGGTCTCCTGGGCCCATGGACAGAGGTGTGGATGGAGGCCCCAGGTGAGGCTGATTAGGGTCCTGAAGGCCTGTGGATGCTCTCAGGGCCCTGACACTGCCCCCATGGGATCCCACCTGCCAGTGCCCTCAGTAGGCCAAGTTCTCATTCCCGCATGTGCAGGGTCTGTGCTCGGCTACTCTCCTTCCCCGCTTCTGTGCAGATCTGGGAGACCACAGTTTCATGGTGACTACAACCAAGGCTGAAACTGGTCTTCCCATCCCTGACCAACTTTTCCTCTTTTGGGAGTACAAGGTCCAGGTGAGCCTCAGACTGGGTGGCACAGTTAGAAGCTGACCCACACACAAGATCCCGCCTAACCTGTTGCATGTCCCATAGAGAACATCCACACATCTGACCTGCTCTGGTAGCAAGCAGGGCATCCTCCACTTCTCGCCTTCCCTGTTAGTCTCACCTAAAGATGTTGTATCTCCGTCAGTCACAAAAGCTGTGGGAGCTGTCCTTTTCCATCTTGGCTCTTGCTCCCCTAACGTCACAGCTTTGCGATGGCATGTTGTCCTCCTGCTGTCTGTGCTCCAGGCTGTGGGCTTTGGTGCACATTAGGCCTGTAGCACCTCAGATGTGGCACCAGGGCCAAGGGCAGATTTGTCACATGGACACCTGATACCAAAAGATTGGCCCTCTTTGTGTGGAAAGGCTTCACAGCCGATGTGTGCTGGAGTGGATGGCAGGAGGCAACATAATGATGAAGGAGGTTCTCACAACGAGAGCAAAAGCTGCAGTCCCCAAGACCAGACAGAAAACGGCCTTGGGCTGTGCAGCCCTGGCAGGAGAGGGGTTTGCTGTCCCAGGTGACTCTTGCAGCAATGCGTGGGGCCTGTGACAGAGGTGAAGCCGATCTCCAAGAAGGACAAGCTGCTGCTGAGAAAGTCCCCGGGGGAGGACAGCCTGTCATCCAGCCACACTGTGGACATCATGCTGGGGGCTGACTGGCTAGATAGCAGCTCTGCAGAGAAGTACCTTAGGGTCCTGGAGGGCAAGCAGCTGAGCATGAGCCAGCCATGCAGCCTCGCAGCAAAGGCCAGCAGCCTCCTGGGCTGCATTAGGAAAAGCATTGCCGGCAGATGGAGGGAAGTTAACCTTCTCCTCCACTGAGCACCGGTGGGCCACATCTGGAGTGCTGTGTCCAGTGCTGGGCTCCCCAGTGCAAGAAAGTTGTTGACCTGCTAAAGCAAGGCTATCAAAGGGCCACAAAGCTGATTTAAGGGACCGCAGCATCTTCCATAGGACGGAAGGCTGAGAGGTCTGGGACTGTTAAGCCTGGAGAAAAAATTGCTCAGGAGTCTGGAGTAATAGGGCACGGACTGTGGCAGGGCTTCAGGCCAAAGACCTTTATTGTTAGCGTAGCGTGCTTTTTATACAAATACAGCCCGTTCACGCACCTAAAAGTGCTACCCGGTTGGCTATTGCTTTAAGTCCACGCGACTCTCACAGAGGCAGGATTGGTCGCCTCTGTATGTCCACGCGCTCCTTTGCTTCTTCTTAGTTGTTTACCACAGCTCCTTCTCTTCAAGGTTGAGCCCTGCAGGTGTCCGGCTGTTTACCAGCTTCTCAATGCCACAGCTCCTTCTCCTTAAGGTCGAGCCATGCAGGGTGATCCCAATATCACCCCCTTTTTGTTTATCTATAAACAAAACCTGATGGTTCATTCGCAACCCGAGGACTGTGAGGAAGATGGACCATCTGTACATTCTTTTATCGTCCTGCACCACGAACTCAGCCCAGCAGTCGGTAGGTGCCAGCTTTACGTGGGCGTCCCCACGGAGGCAACGGTGGCCTTGCCGTACACCGGCCCACTGCCCTTTGGGAAATCCCGGTATTTATACATTTGCAGAGGAACGAGTTTCGACACACGTGGCCAGCGAGTGTCAGAACACGCCTTGGTTGCCACCTTTCAACACAGAGAGCCTATGGCATACGCGCCCGCTGGCCAGACGTGCTGCACGTGCCCCAGCCACCCTGTCTGTTGGTTCGTAGGCTTTGTTCATGTGGCATATTACCGTAATCCAGCAGTCACATATCAACCATGCTCAAGCCAATAGCAGAATGTTACAAGGCAAACAAAATTGTGAATTGTGCTTTATATTCCTCCGTTACTGCATGTCTTCCCCATCCTCCCCTAACCTTGATCAACTTTCTTATCTCTTGGGCTGTTTTCTCTCACCCAGCATAGTATCTGTTTCTTACCCAGCCATCCATTTTCTGATATTCTAACTGCAGTTTTCTCACAGGCCAAAATTCCATCCGTTAACCCCTCCGTATGTATACGATAATTGGCGATAATTTCCATTTCTGCCAACAAGCTAACTATTGCTTTTTCTAGCTGAGATAAACGTCTGAGTCCCAAACAGGATTCCAATTGAAGTTTACAATGTATTACATTATATACATTAACCACTCTGCTAGACTTAGGCTTGCGGTCATACAAGGATACGTAGGACAGAAGGTTACACTTCATCACACGAATCAGATGAACATATTTCACATAGCTGTACTACTCCTCGTGATGGGAAAAGCGCCCGTACAAAGCTATGATAACCTTTATTATATCTCACCAAGGGATTTGTAGTTATAGAGTGCTTTGCCCTAAAAGCTTTCCATGTTCCTCTAATGATACCGCTAATTTCAGTCTGATTAATTATCTGTGTTATAAATGATTTAGTCCCAAACAGGATTCCAATTCAAATGTACAATTTATTAAGCGAATAGAGGCAAGCAAACAGCGCTGGGTGTGCCGGGAGACTCCGCTCCACCAAGACGCACGCGGTACAGTTCCTGTTCCTGGTTTATATCCTGTCCGTTAATACATATTCATGAACAGGCGTGTCTTCTTTGGCGCATGCCCTCTTCTCCTTCTAGGATCTTCTCGAATCTTCCTCAGCGTGATCCTGTTCGCTAATACATATTCATGAATAGGCGTGTCTGCTAATACATATTAATGAACAGGCGTGTCTTCTTCAGCGCATGCCCTCTTCTCCTGCTAGAGTCTTCTTGAATTTTCCTCGGCGTGCCCCCAGGATGACCCCAAACCGTATGCATGCACTTTCTTTACACAATACTATGCGGTCAGTGGTCAAACTGGTTTGAGCTGATATACCAGCCAAGTAGTTTAACTTTCTCCTGTAAAATACCCCTTTTTATGGTGCAGGAGAAATCCATAAAAGTCCAGAAGGTTACACTTCATCACACGAATCAGATGAACATATTTCACAATCCCCCATCTTTTTCTTTATAGTATTGATTCGTGTTTTCGTTTCCAATTGAGTACTGCAGATATCTGCATTCCTTGTATAACCGAGTAGATTAATCTAGTAACAATTCCCCACATATCCCCAATACAACTATCCCGATTTTAGTAAGCCAATCACCACCCATAAAATCTCCCCAAAATCCTCCTAGATTGATTCCATTCCAAGTTTATCTCTCAGGAGGCCATTCGTTATACACCTGGACTCCTAGTCGCTCTCCCTAATTTATGGGTAACAGGAAAAAACTAGGTTTTATTGTTGATTACACGTACGGGCTGTACAATTAGAAAAGGTCCTCAGTTTTCCCATTTTTCTGGGGTAAACCCCAGCTGGACTTGTTCCAATATTGACTACAGTTATTTGCCGTAGTCAGAGTCAAGGAACTCACCCCAAGTAGAACTAGAAGAGGTCCGGTCAGGGCCATAGTGGTCGGCGGTCACAGCCCAAAGGGGTTGCAGCCCTTGGCAGACCCTTTTTAAGCCGCAACACCAGTTCCCCTCCGGTCTTGCCCTCTTCCTTCCTTTAAGGGGGTGCTTTCTTAGTACCCAAATTAATTGAGCACTGCTTGTGAAGGCCAGAGCTTTGCTAGATCAGTGGTTTGTCCAGACCTGAGCACTTGCCCGAGCCTGGCGATCCTCTTTATTTGCAAGGCTTTATGGCTACAGAAAACTGCCAGTTAGCCTGCAGTTCTTACAAATAAACACCACCTTCTACACCAAGGACAAATTCTAGTTCCAGCTCCTTTTTCCTGTTCTTCTTTTGCCAACAACTCCTTCCGATGATACTCGTTTGGAGTACCCATTGTTGTTTCCTATTACCCTTTCCCATTGTTTTCCAAACTTGGGGATTACTTATATTGCTCTCCATAGCTTCCCATGGCCATCGTTCACCTCGATTTGTTCCACCACAAACGTAACAATTAGTTATATTCAATGACTTAGCAATGTTTTCAGCAAGATTTACAAGTAGATTTTTAGCAACTGTGGGAATTTCATGTTTCACTCCTGTTTCTATTACAGGAGTAGCCGCAATAAAATTCCCACAGCAATTTAGTCAGATGTGACCTTCCACTCCTTCCCTGGACCTTTCACTCGTGACACATGTGTCCATCCTTTTTCAGCAGTTCTCACAGCTGTTTCTGTAGTGAATAAAACAAGGAAAGGTCCTTCCCAGAGGGGAGATAGGTTTCCTTCTTTCCATGTTTTTATCAGAATTTTATCTCCTGGTTCTAACTGATGAATTGCAAATCCTAAAGGTGGTGTTTGGGCCACCATCCCAATCTCTCTTCATTCTTTTAATCTTTTTCCAATGGTAATTATATCTTGTTGGATACTATGATCCTCAATTACCTTGTTCCCCAGAGGCATTCCTTGAAAATAAGGCATGCCATAGAACATTTCATATGGCGATATTCCAGTCTCACTGTATGTTTTCGTTAAGTGCCAATGGTAAACATTTCGTCCAGGGCATTTGTGTCTCAATCATTAATTTAGCCAATTGTTGTTTTATTGTTTGATTCATTCTTTCTACCTTCCCCGAGCTTTGTGGGTGCCACAGAGTGTGGTATTCCCACTGAATACCTAATGATTGACATAATAGTTTTATTATTTTAGAAGTAAAGTGTGTGCCCTGGTCAGAATCAATGTACTGGATTATCCCATATCTAGGTATCAAATGTTCCAATAAAATTTTTACCACCATCTGTGCCGTAGCTCGTGCTACAGGGTACGCTTCTACCCACTGTGTTAAATGATCTACTATTACCAATAAATATTTTATCCTCCCTACCTTAGGCAATTCAGTGAAATGGACTTGTACTTTCTCAAAAGGTCTGTAAGCTGTTTTTCTCCCTCCCGTGGCTGCTTGTCGAAACACTGTCTTATTTACCTTTTGACAAATTAAGCAACCTTGTGTAATTTGCTTTGCTATTTCAAAAATTCCAATACAACCAAATTGTTTAAGAAAATGATCACTTAACGCTTTTGTACCCCAATGTGTTTGTGCATGCAAACGTTCTAATAATCGCCTGGTGTAGGCTTTTGGCAGCATTTCTCGCCCATCGGGCAGTGCCCATTTTCCTTGTTCTAATTTAGCTCCTATTTTCTTCAATTTTGTTTGTCCTTCTGGGGTAAACTCCTTCTCTCTTTCCTCTCGTCCTTCTTTGCTGGTGTCCTCCTTTGTTTGTATGACATTAATTTTGGCAACTTTAGTCCTCAAGGCTGCTTCCTGGGCCTCTTTAGCTGCTAAGTTATTTCCTCTAGTTCGGTAATCACCAAAAGTCCCTTTTGGTGTCCCCTCACATGTACCACTGCTATCTCCTTTGGTTCTCTTAACGCCTTTAAAATTTTTACTATTAATTCTTGATGTATTAAATTCCTCCCGTGAGTATTAATCCAACCTCTTTCTTCCCAAATTTTTCCAAAAGTGTGGACCACCCCATATGCGTATTTAGAATCTGTAAATACAGTCCCGCTTCTTCCTTTTAATAATTCCAGGGCCCTACATAGGGCATACAGCTCACAAGCCTGAGCTGACCATGATGGACTCAGAGGTCCTGATTCCACAATTTCTAAGTCCTTGTTAATTATTGCATATCCCGATTTTCTCTTCCCTTCTACCACTCGGGAGGAGCCATCTATAAACAGCGCTTCTCCATTTTTCAACTCAGCATCTCTTAGATCTGGTCTCACCTTAGTCTGGGTCTCAATTACCTCTAAACAGTTATGTTGTAATTCCTCTGATGGTTCTCCAAACAAAAATTGTGCTGGACTCTGAGCAGAAGTCACCCTCAGTTCTAAGTCAGGGGAGTCTATTAGTATTGCTTCATACTTTAGGATCCGGCTGTCCGTTAACCATTTTTCCGCTTCTTGTTGTAAAACATTTCTGACATTGTGTGGGGTATACACTGTTAAAGGAGCACTAAAGGTAATCTTCCTAACTTCCTCTATTAATAATGCTGTAGCAACCAAAGCTTGGAGACAAGCAGGCCATGCTCTGCTTACTGGATCAAGTAACTTAGAACAATGCCCCATGGGTTTTTTGGATTCCTGCCCAGTCTTGAGTAAGAACTCCATATGCTGTCTGGCTTGATGTATTCACAAAGAGATAGAAAGGTTTTTCTAGATCTGGGAGGCTCAATACAGGTGCTTGTATTAATGCCCTTTTTACTTCCTCAAATCTCTGATCATCTTCAATAAACCACTTAAGTTGGTTATTAGTTAATTTTTCATATAAGAATTTTACTTTATCACTATAATTTTCAAGCCATGGTCTACAATATCCTAATAATCCCAGTATTTGCCTAATTTCCGTTTTAGTCTGTGGGGGTCTTAAGGATAGAATCCCAGATACCCTATCAGGATCTAACTTCTTCCTTCCCTTACTCAGCCAATGTACTAAATATTTTACTTCTTGTTCTACAAACTGTAGCTTTGATCGGGACACCTTTAATCCCTTTTCCCCTTGAAAATTTAACAATTTAATGGTGGCTTTTCGGATCCCCTCTTCAGTTTCTCCTGCTACTAATGAATCGTCCACATATTGCAATAATTTTACCTCCTTAGGTATTGTGAAATCTTGTAGAATTGTTTCTAAAGTTTGTCCAAATAGATTTGGTGACTCCGTAAACCCTTGTGGTAGCACAGTCCATCTTAATTGTTGTTTTTGTCCTGTTTTGGGGTCCTCCCACTCAAAGGCAAAATAATCTCTGGATGCCTCATCCAGAGGACAGGCCCAAAAAGCATCTTTCAAATCTATTACACTATACCAAGTATGTTTGGGAGATATATGACTCAATAAAGTATAAGGATTTGCCACCACAGGGAATTTAGTGATTGTTCGCTGATTTACAGCTCTTAAGTCCTGCACCATCCTGTATGACCCATCCGGCTTTTTTACGGGAAGAATGGGCGTGTTACAAGGTGACATACATGGTTCTAGGGTTCCTTTTACCAAAAGTCTGTCAACTACAGGTTTTAATCCTTTTCGACCCTCCATAGGTATAGGGTATAGCTTGATTCTAATTGGGCGGTGCGGATCTATTATTTGAATGCTTATGGGGTCCATTTTGTCTTTCCAGTTTCCCCTTCCTTATACCACACTGAGGGGTTAATAGCTTCTTCATCCTCTTGTGTTAAAGTGTATAATTTAATCTGCAATTTGTCCCCTTGACTCTGAATGCTCAAGTTTAACTTCAAAATCAAATCCCTTCCTAATAAATTGTATTCCGCTTCAGGGAGCAAAAGTAAATCATTAAGACAAATTTTCTTTTCTGTTTCTACTTCTACATCTTTCAATATATTTACTTTAAAAGGCTCTCCTTTTGCTCCTGCTACTGACACGTAACTCTTCCCTTTTTCTATTCCTTTTGGAAGTTTTTGAATGGTTGACTTTTCGGCCCCTGTATCCACTAAAAATAAAACTTCCTCTTTATGGGGACCAATTAATAATTTTATCAAGGGCTCTGTTGATGTTGAAGTCCCCAGAAGATAGAGCCCCCGACACCCCTAATCTTCTTTGAACATCTTCTCATCTTGTTCCCGCTGACGGCAGTTCTTCTGAACATGTCCCCTCTTGTTACAGTAGTAACAGACGGGAATTGTAAATCTTCCTCGATAAGGCTGTCCCCAGGGTGTCTGCTCTATTCTTTTTTCCCTTTTCTCTCCAGGAGTCGTCTTATTTTTCTGACTTCCCCTTACTGCTGCTACAAAAATTTTTGCTTTTTCTTTTTGTTTTTCTTCGTCCCTCCTAACATAGACTTTCTGGGCTTCTCTAAGTAACTCCTCTAATCCTCTTTCTTGCCAATCCTCCAATTTTTCTAATTTCCTTCTTATATCCCCCCAGGATTTAGCTACAAATTGTGTTCTAAGGAGTGCGGTCCCAGCCACTGTATTCGGATCAATTCCAGAATACATTGGTAGGTTTTTCCTCAACCTCTCCAACCATTCTGTTGGAGATTCGTCTTTCCCTTGTTGTTCATTAAATGCTTTAGTAATGTTTTGCCCTCGGGGAACCGCTTCCCTTATTCCCTGTATGATTAACGTTCTCAAATCCCTCATATTTTGTCTTCCTGGGGGTTGTTGATGATCCCAGTGGGGATCCACATTTGGCCATTTCTGATCTCCCGGGGGTCCTGCCTGACTCTGTCTTTCCCAAATTCTCATTCCAGCTTGTCTAATCATTCCCCTTTCCTCAACAGTGAATAGGATCCCTAAAATGGACTGTATTTCTTCCCAGGTATAAGTATTGGGGCCTAGGAATTGGTCCAATTTTTCAGCTACTCCGAGGGGATCATCTAATAGGGTCCCCATTTCTTTCTTGAAATTTCTTACGTCTGTGGTATTTAACGGGACTGCCACAAACCCCATGCCTCCCTGATTGCCTCCGAGGGGTACTTCTCGTAAGGGATATAGAGAAGCTCCCTGAGATACAGCAGTCCTACTTCTCGTACATGCAGCCGGAGGTCGATCTAATTCCGGTGCTGTTGGGCAACGGTGGTACAGAGAGAGGTACTACGGCCACCGGAGGGGGAGCCGCCGCCGGAGATGGATTATTAGAACATGGAGGCGGTAGGTTATCCAGTGGCTCCCATTTATCATCTTTTTCCTTTTCACTTTTCCCCTCTTCTTCTTCCTCAAACTTTTCATCTGTTTTTAATGTAAGTATTGAGGCTGGAAAAGAACGTAAAGTTCTGTCCCATAATCCTGCATAATCACTTTCCTCCTGACTAAAAGGTTCCTTTGAATTAACATATATATTTAAGGCCTGGCAGATCCAGTCTTCAAAAGATCCAAAAGCGGGCCAAAAGACATGTGGTCTCAAACGTTCTTTTGGCCATTCTACCATACAATATTGAACTAATTTTAATTTACTTTTTCCTTTTCTGGGGCCCCTATCATTCCAATTTTCAATCATTATTCCTAGTGGACTCTCCGGAGGTATTTCTAGTAATTCGCTCCCTTTCTTCTGGTCCTGGGGTCTCGATTTCGTCTGACCCATCTAGGAATTTTTACTGTGGCAATTCCTACAGCCCTTGGCTACCAGTAAGAGTGTCTTGCAGGGGGTTTAGGACCTATCACCCACCCACGAATCCTATAAGAATCACTTCGGTCCTTCACCGGCCAAGTCCCTCGCGGGAGATTGGAACCGCGGTTAGAAGACCTCCACAATCGCTTCGGAACGAGGTTCCGTCTCAGTCACACTCTTACACACACAGGCAACCGAATCCCACCCAACCGAACGGTATACACCTTAAATACTTACGACTCCGTCGTCTTCGTTCGGATCTTCGCGCGCAGAATTACGGGCAAAATAAACTGCTGCAGCCGGCAAGGGAGCTCATAAAAAATCAAATTCTTTGCTTGCCCCTATTCAGGTTCAGGATGGCGTTAGTCCCGACCCGACCCGATCAGGAGCCACCAAAAGGTGGGGCGCCCCTCCTAGATCAAGTCAGAATTCAGGAACCAAGACCATCCCGGACGAGCCCCCAATTGTTATAAATGATTTCGTCCCAAACAGGATTCCAATTCAAATTTACAATTTATTAAGCGAATAGAGGCAAGCAAACAGCGCTGGGTGCGCCGTGAGTCTCCGCTCCACCAAGACGCACGCGGTTCAGTTCCTGTTCCTGGTTTATATCCTCTCCGTTAATACATATTCATGAATAGGCGTGTCTTCTTCGGCGCATGCCCTCTTCTCCTGCTAGAGTCTTCTCGAATCTTCCTCGGCGTGCCCCCAGGATGACCCCAAACCTTATGCATGCACTTTCTTTACACAATACTATGCGGTCAGTGGTCAAACTGGTTTGAGCTGATATACGAGCCAAGTAGTTTAACCTTCTCCTGTAAAACACCCCTTTTTATGGTGCAGGAGAAATCCATAAAAGTCCAGAAGATTACACTTCATCACACGAATCAGATGAACATATTTCACACCTCTAAGTATGGATCTGCATGTGGCCCACAATCTAGTAATGTTTCTTGCATATGGACCACCCCTGATCATAAAAGACGTTTTAAACAATGGGTGAAGAGACCCCATTATACCATGTCATTGGAACCAGACAGGCTATGGAATTGTATAAACAAGATAAATTGTTACAATATGGATGATTATCTATGGATACCGTTTGCCTCAGACCTCCATCACGCCTTAAGAAGTATATGCCTGTGCCACAATTACAGTGCTCCAATCCCTAGCTTACAGACAGCATGTCAGATAGAATCCTCCAAACACATGGCTAGTAAATGTAGGATTCCTTCCCAACATTATAAAAAACGGATGCAAGACTCATGAGCCAGTAGTAAAGAGCACAAGTACCACTCTAATGTATCCTGCACTGCTTGAGACCGTATGGGTATGTTCTAATGAAGAGATATCAGATTACAGTCAACCCTATTGGGATGGGTTAGAATGCACTTTAGGAATTCCACAAGTTTATCTCCCATAATAGCTTTTAATCATACTCAGGAGTCATTCACTGTAGTCATTCATGAAACCAAGAGGGTACAGAACAAAGAGAAATGTATTGCCCTCCGTGTCACGGCCAAGCTATTATACAGCAGGGATGAGAGTAAGCTTAGCAATGGGATTGTTTTGGACTTCTTCGGCTGTGATAATTGAAAATTGATTATATCTAGAAAATCTACCATGGCAAGGAGAGACTCTAGCTAATTGTATGCAGCCAGCCAGCAAGGCTAAGCAACACCCAGCTTGTACCCACGAGCAGCCTCACAGATGACTTTAGAAAATCAATTAGCATTGAATATGGTACTACTAAAGGAGAACAGCGTTTGTGGATGGCTGAATAACACCTATCCTGGCAAAACCTGCTGTCAATTCCAAATGTGTCCGCTACTCTGCATCAAGCTAGAGATGAAATGCAAAAAACTGTGGACCAAACCCATGAGCTCAATGAGAAGATGAAACCAAGCAACTGGCAATGAACGAGGTGGATTTAAAATATTTTCAGTTGGCTCAGATTAAAAGTTAGTGGATGGGATCATAGTCTAACCCAGTATGTATTAATGTTTATCATAATGATTGTTATTGTCCGTATTTGATTGTCACGTGTGAAATCTATGATAACTAGAGCTGTAACCATGCGTGTTAAGAGGATTCACATCTATGATCCTGAATACATCCCTTTAATACCATCCCCTATTATAAATTGCGACGAGCGAGGGAAGGCAAGCAGTCGACTCAATATGAGTGATAAGGCAAGCTTCAACTTTATTGCAAAACCTTACACATATTTATACACTAAGTTCTACCTTATGCATACTTGTCTTACAATCATTGGCTTAGCCCTAAAGATTGCATTATCATACTCCTCCTACTTGCGGTTACTGCTACGTGGTCCGGGTTCCATCCTGTTTTTCTTATACAGCGCTGCTTCTTAGCTGTTTACCACAGCTCCTTCTCCTCAAGGCCGAGCCCTGCAGATGTCCAGCTGTTTACCAGCTTCCCAATGCTGCAGCTCCTTCTCATCAAGGCCGAGCCGTGCAGATATCTAGCTGTTTACCAGCTTCTCAATGCTGCAGCTCCTTCTCCTTAAGGTCGAGCCGTGCAGAGTGATCCCAACAATAAATTACCAACCAACAAGAGAGGATGAAAACACAGGAAGGAGAGATGAATGCCTCGACCCACCTAAATACAAATTACACAATGTTCCTCTCAGTGAGTTGTGACTAAGGTCACAGGGTGGATAATGTGGGAAACCACTGTGGGTCTGTAGGGAGTAGCAGGGTTTGACTGGAGCAACACGCTCCTCTTCAAAAGCAACCCTGATGGGTTGCAGTCAGACAGTCTCATAACTGACTATTGTTGAGTGATGTCTGGGATGAGGGGAAAGCCTTGCAGCCTGATGTTCTACGGCAAGGCCACAAAGACCTCCATCAAACGTAAGTAAGCTGACCATTATTAATAACTGAAATTCTTATTAAATATTCATTCCTATTGATCGATGCTATTTGAGTTATATAGTATCTATCGGTCTACAACAAATAAATGAATAAAAAATTAATGAACTGATTAAGTTTTTATTAATCAAATTAGTCTAAATCAATCATTAATAATTACTTATTAATAACAGTCGTTACCTATTAAGATCGATTATTTTATTTATTAGTATTTTGTGGTACTGCATTAACACTACTGTCCTCCAGTTACTTATCATGTATTTTTTTTTCTTTATCATCACTCTGATTTACTGTTGTAATTATCTACTATCAATTCATCATTATTAATTATCATTAATTACACGTGCTACACGACGGCTCTGTTCCTCACCTAGAACTTGTTATCAGTAAAGTAGTTCCTTATTAACGTGATCTTAATCCACTGGATGTTAATTCCAGTAAATATTAATCTGTATTGCTCTATCGCTAATCATTACTTCGTATATTAATTACCGGTTAATGAATTATTTATTACATTCATTAACCATAGGTCGGTGTATGTTAATCCATCAAGAATTAGCAGAGAGTGCCAGATCAGCATTTGTCCTAAACCTGCTCTCCCCACTCCCTCCTCCCAAACCGCCCGCCTGCCCTCACCCCGGAGAGTTCTGTGTCAAGACACCCACACGCACCCTGCACACCCCCCGTTTCTTTTTGATTGTCATTTTTTTAGCTATTTATTTATCTAGCCTCCCTCCCCCTTACCTTTTCTTACTCTTCTCTCTCACCACCGGGGACCGGGGACCGGGGACCAGGCAGAGGCGGCGGTGCCCAGCCCCAGCCGCCCGCCCTCCCCACCCCACCGCAGCGAGCCCCATTGCTACAAGGCCGCCAGAAGTTAATCTGCTTATGTGTAAACGTGGTGGCAGCTGAGGTATGTTTAAGAATACTGGTAAGTGTTGCTAGAAACCTACAAATATTTTCCGGGTGTTAACCGCGGGGTGCCAGCTTTGTGGGCCTACCACCCAGCACCCAGCTCTGCGCAGGTCTGGAATAAACCGGTATCTCGTCTCGGTGTGTGAGACTGGCCTATCGCACGCCGGGAAACGAAACCGCCTTTTCGGACACCACCATCAGCAAAGCAGCGACCCCGCTTTGCCTGAGGCTGCTGGGCCTGTCCTCTGGGCGCTGCTCACCACTGGAACGCATCCCGCTGGCGACGGACACGCCGACGGCCGCTAGCGAGAGGCGCGGCCCACCTCTCCGGCAGCCGGAGCCCGGCCTCGGGGACGCAGGTCTCTGCCCAGGCCGAGGCACGGGGCTGCTGCTTTCCCAGGGACGGCTTCAACCGGGAGCCGAGCCGAGCACATCGCCCGCAGGCGGACACCGAGGCGGGCCACAGCGCAGGCTGTAGCAGAGAAGGCGGCGTTGTCCACAGCGTTACCAGACTTTTTCGTTTCTTACTGCGTGCACACCCGCCACACACGCTCCCAAACCGGCCCCGGCACGAACCCCTCGCCCGCGGCCACACGCACACACGGAGACACCCCCCCTCCCCCTTCCGCCAGCAGTTTTGCCGGCCCGGGGAAGGAAGGAAGGCGGGAGACTTTAGGACCCCGCGGCGTCCCTGCCGCACCCGTGCCCCCCTCCCGCCTTTCGTCCTCAGTCCGTCGGTCGGCCAGTCCGTCGGTCAGTCACCCTGCTGAAGGTATGCGAGGCACAAAGCGGGGGTATTGTTTAGGCTCTGTCAGGAGTCAACGAGGCGCAAGCCTGAGGGAAGGAACAAGGCAACCGCAAAGGGAACGCAACTGCCGACCTTTGAGTGAACTATCGTAAGTAACATCTAATTAACATCGACTCGGCATAGCACAAGCCTGCCCTCCGGTAGGGGAAGACCCCTACCCACAGAAGCCCCTTCCTCACGGGGCACGCGCAGTAAAAAAGGAGGACGCTGTCGCCGTGGAGACGAGGCTTGCGGGAACCAACAGGCGCAAGGGCGCCTGCGCCAGCTCTCAAAAAAATAACGGTGACTTGTTGCTCGGAGCGTAGAAATATTTTCCCTGCGTTAACCGAGGCGCGCCAGCTTTGTGGGCCTACCACCGGCACCCAGCTCGGCGCAGGGGCGGAAGAAAAGCCGCCGTCTCGACTCCGTGTGTTTCCCGGCGCTCTGCGCACCGGGTGACGGAACCCGCGTTTGGCACAACAGCCCCGCTGCGCGCGGGCCGCCGCCGCCGCGCGGTGAAAACCAACGAACGCGAACGGCGGGGGAGGTGAAAAACGAAAAGAGAAAAAAACCCCCCAACCCAACCGACCCAAACAGAAACCTCCGAAAAGCGCCGCCATCCCCCCTCCCCCAGCCAGCCTCTGCGCCAGGCTCCCTCCCCCGCCGCCGGGGGGGCCGGTTGCCGGGCAGCGGGGCACGCGCGGCTGCAGCCCCCCTTGCCCCCCGCTGCTCCGGGGCGCCGGAGAGTCTCCGGCCGGGGGGGGCCGCACCCACCGGCCTGCGGGTCCGGAGCTGCAGCGCAGGGAGGGGGAGCTCGCGCGCGCGGTGGGGGGGTGGCTGAGTGAGTCTGAGCGCGCGTGTGTCGCGGGGGGGGGCGGTGTCTGCAGGATCGCGGGCGCAGACCTTAATATATTTATTTTTAACAACGGCTTGTTTAGCCTGGGGAAGTGGAGGGTCAGGGCACTGCAGTAGCTGCAGCCTGCAGCTGCTTGAAGAATGGTTTTGTGATAAATGATTTAGTCCCAAACAGGATTCCAATTTAAGTTTTCAATTTATTAAACAAATAGAGGCAAGCAAACAGCGCTGGGTGCGCCGGGAGTCTCCGCTCCACCAAGATGCACACCTTCACTTCTTACAGTTCCTTCCTTTATACTTCTCTAGGCTTCGTTTCTTGCCTTTCTCCGCCTTTTTCTTGGAAGATGACTCTTTCTTTAAGTACGTCACCACTTCCCCGGTCTGCGCATGCTTCATC
Source organism: Phaethon aethereus (assembly GCF_964289735.1). Classification (NCBI taxonomy): domain Eukaryota; kingdom Metazoa; phylum Chordata; class Aves; order Phaethontiformes; family Phaethontidae; genus Phaethon; species Phaethon aethereus. The sequence continues at coordinate 145,904 of NW_028113842.1, read as the reverse complement.
TTTTTCTAGGTGGTCGTCCGGTGGTCGTTGGGAGGAAGATGCTCCTCTTCGTCAGTGCACCCTACATGACCTCTCTGTTTGTGCAGGCGCTCCGTTATTCCACTTATATTATGCTACCTTATTTGGCTATACATTTTCTTGACATTTCTGCGGTTATTTACAACACTGGTTTGCACTAGTATATCAGGAACTAACTTACATATCAGGAGGCTACATAAGCTTCACATATCAAGGGAGTTACCCAAACTATACTTATCAGGAAGTTACATAAAGACTGCCACTCCCCTGTTTATGGTCATGCCCTACATATATTCCTTTATTTCAATATAAATGACATTTGCTTCAAGCTTATATTCACTAGATTTTCTTTACACGAATCGCTCGTTCCTCACAATCCCCCGTTTTCTTTTTCACCACTGTGATTCGTGTAAAATTTATTTAAAGTTTGTTTGATGGGTATTAACTCGGGTTCCTCTATATGTTTTACCAACATTAAAACATGTTTTCTCTCACTCTGTGTTGGTTCTATTGGAGTGGCTGTAAATTTCATTCCATTAATGGCAGAAGCTACAGCTTGTGAAAGACAAGGAATTAGACATGGTATTATTAACATACCTCCAAACAATCCTAACAAAACGATAATGATTTTTGTTACCCAGTTTCCTGAGAATAAATTTTCCCACGTTGTCCATAGTCCTTGGACATTTATTCCATTCCACGTTTGGACTGGCACATGGGCTACTTTTTTCATTTCTCTTACTAATTCATTGATGGCTTTTCCTTCATCATTTATCTCTAAACAACAATTTGTGAGATTAAATTTTCCACAGACTCCTCCTTCCTGTGCTAGTAAATAGTCTAGTGCGAGTCTATTTTGATATAGGGCTGTACGCATTTTAGTATTTTGTTTAGCCACCAATCCTAGAGCATTACCCGTTTTATTTACAATTATTTCTACTACAGCTTGCAACCTGATTATTCTATTCAACATATAAATGGGGGTCCTATATCCCCAGGACCCATCTTCTGCCCATGTCGCTGGGTCATAATATGCTATTATTCTTTCAGGTGGCCACTCATTATCTTTCCATTTTCCTATTTGTAGCTCTCTTTTTCCCCTTCGGTTGTGAGTTTCTAATGCGTCTGTATATACCAGTACCCCTAGGCGTTCTCCTCGGTTTATAGGTAATAAGAGAAAGCTTGGCCGTATAGTTCCTAACACGCACGCTCCGGTCCAGTTTTTTGGTAATCGGGTATATGCAAATTTTCCACAGATCCAATATTGCCCTTCTGGACTTGACCACCCTTTATCAATAGTGGTTCCGTTGGTCCAATTCGCATGATTTTTACTTATTTCTTGGGCAGTGCCCCATTTATCCTACTTTTGGTAAGTACTATTCCAGTTATATCCCCCTTCACATACTAAATATCCGACTGGTTTACTCCCAGCGTCATTTTGCCAACAGCTTCTTCTTATTATGCTGGTTTGTAATATCCATTGTTGTTTCCTGACCTGAGTTGATATGTTCTAAACATTAGGGTCTGGTATGTTGCTCTCTTGGGCCTCCCAGGGCCAATTCTCTCCTGATTAGTTCCACCACATACATAACAATTAGTTACATTTAGTGACTTAGCAATGTTCTCAGCAAGATTTACAAATAGATTTTTAGCCACTGTGGGAATTTCATATTTCGTTCCTGTTTCCATTTCATGACAAAATGACTTAAATAACAGTCTATGCTGCACCGATTCTCTTTTCTTTCATTTCAATATTAATAACTACACCTGGGTCTTCTCCAGGTCCATATATCTTAAGTCCAATTTTGGTTATTTTTTTCTGTTTCCAAATTTCTAAATTTATAAGGGTTAAATTTACTAAATTACAGGTACAGGTTGTACAATTATGGTCTGTTTGTACCCTTGTGATTGAAGCTTGTAAATCCCCACATTGGCTGTCATATCCCCAGCTTGCAGTATCCTAACATACACAAGACCATCCCCTTCTTCCACATAGGTGTGCTGACTGATATCTCACCGTTTGACTAGGTACATAATCAGGATTTATCTGACATTGACGTCCACCTCCACCTGGGCAAATATATTTTGGTTGATTACTATAGCATCATCTCCACTCTACACTCCCACAATTAATATCCAGATCATCATCTATAATATCGCATGCATCAAAAATTACCGATACTGATGTGCTCAAATTGGCCATATCCTTACTTATTCCAATTAATCTTCCTACTTCCGAATTTGTTTTCATTTCTACCCACTATTGATAAAGAAGTTCCTTTGGATCGTAACAAACAGTATCATTTTCCACCGAGCATTTCTTATATTGTGTTCCATTGTATATACAACTCCCGTTCTGTTTCCCTTTGCACTCGTAATAGGTGTGGTACATTAATGTTTTATTACTTACTCGTCCGTGCTGGGCGGTTCTTATGCACTCGGTGCAATTTTGATTACCTGTCACCAGGTTGGTGAGTCCGAGTAAAATCAGGAGAGGTCCGGTAAGGGATCTCATGGTCGGAGGCATCAGCTACAAGGGGTGCTCGTCCTTGACTGGCCTTACTTGGTCGCGACTGAGAATCCCCACCCGGTCTTGCCCTCTCCCCCTTCTCAAGCGGACTTCTTTATTTCGATGACAGTAATAAATCTTACCCACCAGAAATCTCCTATAGGAGTAGTCTGTCCACACTGAATGCAGAGGAAACTTCAGCTTTGAATTTGAAAACGTCCCTGTTAGCCTCTGTGGGAAATGATATATTTGTTACACAGGTTACACCTAACCCTCAATAATCATACAACATGGTTTACAGAGTGGACATAAACTTAGTCCTGCCCGATAATTGCTTAATGCTATAGTCTTTAATTCGTGATCATTTCTCATACGTTCATTCCCTTTTTAATGTTATTTTTGTGGTTCCAGGTTGTAAAATAACTTTCCAGTCTTTCATGGGTCCTTTTACTCGAGTCGTGTGCGTCCACCCCTTTTCCGCGGTCCGGATGGCAGTATCTGTAGTTAACAATACAACAAAGGGTCCTTCCCATGAAGGAACTAAAGTTTCTTTCTTCCAAGTTTTGATCAGTACCTTATCCCCTGGTTTGAATTGATGGATTGCAAACCCCAAAGGTAGGGTTTGTGCCATTATTCCTATATCTCTTAGTTCTTTCAACCTTTCTCCTAAAATGATAACATATTTCCGAATATTATAATCTTCCACTACATTGTTTCCCTCGGAGATAGGGCATGCCGTATAAAACCTAATATGGCGATAATCCAGTCTCACTGTGCGGTTTGATCCTTATGTTAAGAAGGGCTAGCGGTAAACATTTAGTCCATGGCATCTGTGTTTCAACCATTAGCTTCGCTAGCTCTTGCTTTATTGTTTGGTTTATTCTTTCTATTACTCCCAAACTTTGAGGATGCCATGGGGTATGATATTCCCATTTAATACCTAATGATTGGCACAAGGATTTTATAATTTTAGAAGTAAAGCGAGTGCCTTGATCAGAATCAATATATTGTATTATCCCATACCTGGGGATTAGGTGTTCTAGTAAAATTTTATCACCGTCTGAGCTGTCGCTCTTGCTACAGGATAGGCTTCGACCCATCGTGTTAAATGGTCTACTATAACTAACAAATATTTCAGTCTTCCTATTCTTGGTAATTTGGTAAAGTCGACTTGAATCCTTTCAAACGGTCTATAAGCTAGTTTTCTTCCTCCCATGGCCACTTGTTGAAACACGGCCTTATTTGCCCTTTGACAAGTTAAACACCCTTGTGTAATTTGCCTTGCTATTTCAAAAAATTCCAATACAGCCAAACTGTTTAAGGAAATGATCACTTAACACTTTTGTACCCCAATGTGTTTGCGCGTGTAAGCGTTCTAATACCTGCCTAGCGTAAGCTTTTGGCAACATCTCTCGCTCATCAGGTAATGTCCATTTCCCTTGTTCCACTCTAGCTCCTATTTTCTCTAATTTTGCTTGTTCCTCCAGCGTAAACTTTTTCTCCTTTTCCTCTTATCCTCTTCCACTAGTGTCCTCCCTTGTTTGTGTATGATTAATTTTAACAGTTTCAATCCTCAAGGCTGCTTCCTGAGCCTCCTTATCTGCTAAATTATTTCCTCTAATTCGATAATCTAATCCCTTTTGGTGTCCCCTCACATGCACCACGGCTATTTCCTTTGGTTCTCTTAACACTTTTAAAATTTTACTATCAACTCCTGATGTATTAAGTTCTTTCCTTGAGTGTTAATCAAGCCTCTTTCCTCCCAAATTTTTCCAAAAGTATGGACTACTCCATATGCATATTTGGAATCTGTGAATATGGTCCCTCTTCTTTCTTTTAATAATTCCAGGGCCCTACATAAGGCATAAAGCTCACAAGCCTGAGCTGACCATGATGGACTCAGAGGTCCTGATTCCACAAGTTCTAAGTCCTTGTCAATTTTTGCATATCCTGATTTTCTCTTCCCTTCTATTACTTGGGAGGATCCATCTACAAACAATTTTTCTCCTCCCTCTAATTCAATATCTCTAAGATTGAGCCTTACTTTTGTCTGGGATTCTATAACTTCTAAACAATTGTGTTATAGCACTACTGCTTCTGAGGGTTCCCCAAACCGGAACTGCGCGGGGCTCTGGGCAGAGGTGACTCCTAATTCCAAATTAGGTGAATCTATCAAGATGGTTTCATATTTCAGAAGTCTACTATCTGTCAACCATTTCTCTGTCCTCTGTTGGAGGACATTCCTAACATTATGTGGCGTATATACCTTTAGAGGTACACTAAAGGTAATTTTCCTAGCTTCCTCTATCAATAATGCCATAGCAACTAGGGCTTGGAGACATGCTGGCCACCCCCTGCTCACCGAATTTAACAATTTGGATAAATATCCCACCAGTGTGTGTGGGTTTTTTGGGGGTTTTTTTTGTTTGTTTTTGTTTTGTTTTGTTTGTTTTTTTGTTTTTTTTTGTTTTTTTTTTTTTCCATTCCCTTTTTAGTCTGTGGAGGTCTTAGGATTAAAATACCAGAAACCCGGTCAGGATCTGATTTCTTTTTTTTTCCTTTGCTTAACCAGTGTCCCAAATATTTTACTTCTTGCTCTATAAATTGTAATTTTGAGCAGGACACTTTTAATCCCTTTTTCTCTAAAAAATTTAACAATCTAATGGTGGCTTTTTGGGTCTCCTCTTCAGTTTCTCCTGCTACCAGTAAATCATTCACATATTGTAATAATTTTTCCCTCCTCGTGTACTGTAAAACCTTGTAAGATTTTCTTTAAGGTCTGTCCAAACAAATTTGGTGACTCCGTAAACCCTTGTGGTAGCACTGTCCACCTTAATTGTTGTTCTTCGTCCTGTTTCGGGGTCTTCCCATTCAAAGGTAAAATAATCTCTGAACCCCTTATCCAAAAGACAGGCCCAAAAGGCATCTTTCAAATCTATTACACTATACCAAATATGTTTAGGAGACAGGTGACTCAATAAAGTATAAGGATTTGCCACGACAGGAAATTTGGTGATTGTTCGCCGATTCACGGCTCTCAAATCCTGTACCATCCTATATGTACCATCTGATTTCTTTACAGGGAGTATCGGGGTATTGTGGGGTGACATACATGGTTCCAAAGTCCCATTTTTTAGTAATTTATCCACAATAGGTTTTAGACCTCTCTGGCCTTCTATAGATATAGGATATTGTTTAATTCTAATTGGCTTATGAGGGTCTGTTATTTGTACCTTGATGGGTTCCATATCTAATCTCCCAACATCTCCTTCCTTATACCATACTTGGGGGTCAATTTTTTCCTCATCAAGTTGGGTTAAGGTACATAAGTTAATATATAACCGATCTCCTTGGTTCTGAATAGTTAGGTTTAGTTTTAAAATCAAGTCCCTCCCTAATAGGTTATATTCTGCTTCTGGTAATAAAAGTAAATCATTTAAACAAATTTTTGTCTCTGTCTCAATCTCTACTTCTTCTAAGATGGGGACTTTGAAGGGTTCTCCTTTTGCACCTGTTACTGACATCTGGGCTTTTCCTTTTCCTACCCCTTTTGGGAGTTTCTGAATCGTTGACCTTTCAGCTCCAGTATCTACTAAAAATAAAAATTCTTCTTTTTGGGGACCTACTAATAGTTTTATCAAGGGCTCTGTTGATGTTGAGGTCCCCAGAAGATACAACCCCTAACACCCCTAATCCTCTTTGAACATTTTCTCATCCCATTCCCGTTTACGGCAGGTTTTCTGAACACGTCCCTTTTTGTTACAATAGTAACAGATGGGAGTTGTGGGTCTGTCTTGATGAGATTGTCCCTGGGGTGGCTGTTCTGGTCTCTTATCTTTTTTTCTCTCCCAGCTGAGTCTTACTCCTCTGACTTTCCCTCACTGCTGCTACAAAAATTCTTGCCTCTGCTTCTTGTTTTTCTTCGTCCCTCCTGACATAAACCTTTTGAGCTTCTCTTAGTAATTCTTCCAACCCTCTCTCTTGCCAATCCTCTATCTCCACCCAGAGGTACTTCCCGTAAAGGATACAAAGACGCTCTGGGTGCTCAGTTTGGGATCCTCCCCTTAGAGTTGAATTCGACCCTGGGGCCGTAGGGGAAGTCATCAAATTTGGTGACGGTATTTGACGGGTAGCTGGATTATACGGGGGAGGTAAGTGATCTAGGGGGTCCCAATCCTTCTTTTCCTTTTCCATGTGTTGCTCCCCTACGGTCTTATTTTTCCCTACTCCTGTTTTAAGATGAAAAATGCCCACACAGGCCTTTATCCATAAACTAGCATACTCGCTCTCCTCTTGGCAAAACGGTTCCTTAGAATTTACATACAGGTTTAGCGCCTGACAAACCCAATCCTCAAATGACCCAAATACAGGCCAAAAAAAACGTGGGGTCTCAAGGGGTTCTTTGGCCATTTTACCATACAATATTTAACTAATTTCTCTTTTGTCTTCCCTTTTCCAGGGCCCTTATTATTCCAATGTTTTAACATTATTCCTAATGGAATCTCCGGAGGTATTTTTAGTAATTCGCTCCCTTTCTTCTGGTCCTGGGTTCTCGATTTCGTCTGACCCATCTAGGAATTTTTACTGTGGCAATTCCTACAGCCCTTGGTTACCAAGCAGAGTGTCTTGCAGGGGGTTTCAAACTTCTCACTCACCTATGGATCCTATAAAAATCGCTTCGGTCCTTTACTGGCCAAGTCCCTCGCGGGAGATTGGAACCGCGGTTAGAAGACCTCCACAATCGCTTCGGAACGAGGTTCCGTCTCAGTCACACTCTTACACACACAGGCAACCGAATCCCACCCAACCGAACGGTATACACCTTAAATACTTACGACTCCGTCGTCTTCGTTCGGATCTTCGCGCGCAGAATTACGGGCAAAATAAACTTCTGCAGCCGGCAAGGGAGCTCATAAAAAATCAAATTCTTTGCTTGCCCCTATTTGGGTTCAGGATGGTGTTAGTCCCGACCCGACCCGATCAGGAGCCACCAAATGGTGGGGCGCCCCTCCTAGATCAAGTCAGTATTCAGGAACCAAGACCATCCCGGACGAGTCCCCAGTTGTGATAAATGATTTAGTCCCAAACAGGATTCCAATTTAAGTTTGCAATTTATTAAACAAATAGAGGCAAGCAAACAGCGCTGGGTGCGTCGGGAGTCTCCGCTCCACCAAGACGCACACCTTCACTTCTTACAATTCCTTCCTTTATACTTCTCTAGGCTTCGTTTCTTGCCTTTCTCCGCCTTTTTCTTGGAAGATGACTCTTTCTTTAAGTACGTCACCACTTCCCCGGTCTGCGCATGCTTCATCTTTTTCTAGGTGGTCGTCCGGTGGTCGTTGGGAGGAAGATGCTCCTCTTCGTCAGTGCACTCTACATGACCTCTCTGTTTGTGCAGGCGCTCCGTTATTCTACTTATATTATGCTACCTTATTTGGCTATACATTTTCTTGACATTTCTGCGGTTATTTACAACACTGGTTTGCACTAGTATATCAGGAACTAACTTACATATCAGGAGGCTACATAAGTTACACATATCAAGGGAGTTACCCAAACTATACTTATCAGGAAGTTACATAAAGACTACCACTCCCCTGTTTATGGTCATGCCCTACATATATTCCTTTATTTCAATATAAATGACATTTGCTTCAAGCTTATATTCACTAGATTTTCTTTACACGAATCGCTCATTCCTCACAGTTTCAGGGACAATGGAGCTTTTCTTAGTAGCGGGAAGAGCAAGAAACCTCCACAAATTACAGCTGGGAAGGTTCTGTCTGGATGTGAGAAAAAATAATCCTCACTGAGAGGGTAGTCTTGTGCTGCAAGAGATCACCCAGAGGGAGTCTGGATTATCCCATGGCTTTGTGTTTCAAGGAGCAGCTGGTGAGGGTGGAGAGCCATCAGTGAAGGCATAGAAATGCCAGGGTGAGAGCTAGGTGGGAAAGCAAGATGGCTGTCAGCAAGCTGAAGGGAAAGAGGTGAGGCATGGGACAGTGTAGGGCAGCCTGCATAGAGATGGCCAAGGGTTCTAGCAAGACCGAGAGGTCCAAAAGGACTGAGGTCTTTGTCGTCTTGACTATAGCAGCTGTCTCTACCACCAGGGCCAGTGAGACAAAACTTTATTCTTCTCTTCTCAGAAACTGCCTTCCCAGGACCTGGGCTCAGGGTTTGGCCTTGCCTGCTTCATAAAACGAACCAAGGGTTTTCTCAGCATTACAGCCACCTGTGCAGTGCCCTTGCCTACCTGCAGTCACCGTCTCCAAGTATCTGCTCTAATGAGTCAATGAGGAGCCTTTGGCAGTAATGGGTCTCATTAAGTCCCATTAATGCTTCAAGGTATTTTGGGGTTTGCTTCTGGCTTTGACTTCTTGAGAGGTTTGTTCAGTCTTCTCCCAGTATCTGAGGTTCACGGACTGAGCCCCAAATACACCATGGGGCTCCTTAAAACACAGAAAGCCCTAACAAGTCATGCCTCTTCCTGTAACGTTCTCCACGTCTGCAAGACTCGTATAGCTAATCTGAGTTGTTTCATAGCGTGGTTAAGAAGGAAGATTTCAAAGTGCACCTAATAAAGTTATTTTTAATTTTAAAGGCGGTATTTTGTTAATTTCAGTTTAAAGAAGTGATAGAAGCATTATCCAACTGATATGGATCCTGAGTGTCAGGAGCGTCTCCTGAGGAGGTCTGGACAGGTAGGAAAAGCAGTCCCTTGAGATCTGACACTGGGTGGACAACCTTGCTCCTCACCTCCCCAGACTCCCCACCTGTCGTTGGCCACCTGGGATTTACATCACTTTCCCTTCATCAGACTTCTCTGAACTCTGGGAGCTGAATGTTAGAGCTCCATTGCACCATCTCCCACCCACTTTCCTTAGAGGACTGGCTGCACACAGGCACAGAAGGATGTTTCCCATTTGCAAGCAAAGCAAAGTAAAGCACGATCAAGTGTCTTAAGCAATAAAACACTCCTCAACCATATACTAAGTACAAGCTGCCTCTAATGAGGTCGCCTTTCTACAAGGGATGATCTTACGAGAAATGTTTTAGATAGATAGATAGATAAAGGTAGATACAATTAAAAGAGTTGGCTAAAGATACCGTTATACTACTGAAAGACAGGCAGGCTTTTAGTCCCTGAAGCTCAAAGCAGCAGTGTGGGTGGGAAGTATCTGAATGAACAAAGAGTAAGGGAAGGAGAACAATGGAAAGGGCCTTTGTCTAGACAGTCTGCTGAAAACATTACTTCAGAAATGGTCATTGTATCAGCACAGGTGAAAATATATGAAAGATTAGAATTATTAACTACAAAAGACATTAACCACTTGATCCAGTGTGGCCTGGCAGCAAAGGCAGCCAGCAGTGTCCTGACGTGTATAAAGAGGAGCCTCGCCAAAAGAGTGAGGGAAGTGGTTGTCTCCCCATGCTCATTGCTTGTTAGACCACCTGTAACCAATTATATCCAGTTTTAGGGCCCCAGTTCAGGTGTACTGATCTGGCTGGGATGGGGTTACCTTCCTTCATAGCAGCCTGTGTGGTGCTATGTTTTGCATTTGTGCCTTAAACAGTGTTGATAACACACCAGTGTTCTGGCTATTGCTGAGCAGTGTTTGCACAGTGTCAAGGCCGCCTCTGCTCCCTCCCAGTGAGTGGGCTGCAGATGGGCAAGAACAGCTGACCCCAACTGACCAAAGGGATATTCTCTAACGTACGACATTGTGCTGAGCAATAAAAGCTGGGACAGAGGAAGAAGGAACTAGAATTTTTTTGTTACAGGAATCACTTCCTAGTTCACATGCAATCCATTGCATAGCATTAGTAAAAGGCCTTAGACCTTCATGAGCGGTGAACTTTCACCTAGCTACTGATGAAGTTCTACTGAACTCTTACTTAGTCGCGTGAGGGAAGGCCCTGAAACTGGTGTAAATTAGAAAGATAAGATAGCCACATCCATCAGCAGAGGTTGCCTCATCGAGAAACGAAAAAGAACGGCCCGCTTGGAGACAGTGAAAGGATCCAATGAGGAAAAAGGAGACCCCAGACCCAAATACTCCAACTGGACTAAACTGTCTCACAAGGGGAGGGGAGCTTAGACTGTAAGGGTATGATTGTCCAGAGAGTCTCTGGTTCAGGGTCCGTCTCCAGAGGCACTCAGCTCAAGCTGTTCTTCACCACTGTACTGCTTAATAAATTCAACTGGTATACGTCATGTCAGAGATTCTGCTTCAGGAAACCTAGGGTTGAGCCTGAGGGAAGAGAAAGCACCCAAGAGAGACTCTGTGTGTGTGTGTGTGTGTGTGTGTGTAGAGTCGAAAGGCGCACACGTCGGCTCACTGGAGTCTCCTGCTGCAAAGGGACTCCAGACCCAGCAGTTAAAGTCTCGGGTGGTGTGTGTGCAACTCCTTGATTGGTGTGTGAATGCTCAGGCAGCGGCTTCTCCATTAACGTTTTTTCATTCAAAGAGTCTTCTGTGTGGAGACTGGCTGGGCATCATTTTTGCTTGTGGGAGGTGGTGAGTGGTTGCCTTTGCGTTGCTTGTTATTATTATTGGTTGTTGATTTTTTAAAAATCTCTTTCTTTCACCTGCTAAGCTGTCTTTATCTTGACCCACAACTTTCCGTGCTTTATTTCTTCCTGTTCTCTCTCCTGTCCCAGTGGGGAAGGGGAGGAAAGAGTGAGCGGCTGCGTGGCTGCCGGGCTATTGGCCAGAGTCAATCCACCACATCAAGGAAGACGTTGACAACTGGGAGTGACTTCAGTGGGAGGCTGCCAAGATGCGCAGGGGCTGCAGCACTTGCCTGGGGAGCAGAAACTGAGGGAAAGGGCTGCCTTCGGCCTGGGAAAGGGAAGGTCTGGGGAACCTCATAGCAGCCAGCCAGTCCCTGCAGGGAGGTTTTCAGGAAGATGGAGCCAGTCTTGTCACCGTGGTGCTTGGCAGGACGATAATAGACGATAGTCAAATGTTGAAATAAGGAATGTTGAGGCTGGAGATAGGGACAATCTTTCTCTCCATAAGGGCATCCAAACATTGAAGCAGGTTTCCCAGAGATGTTTTCCTGTCTTTGTCCTTGGACATTTTCCAGCCCCCATGTGGCAAAGCCTTGAGCAAAGTGGTCTGACTCCGTAGCCGATTCTGCTGTGAGCATGAGGTTGGACTGGAGACCTACTGAGGTCCCATTCAGGAGAGTGGAAAACTAAATGATGCTGTGGTTCCTTCCTCTCTAGGTGTGCCCTTGATGACAGTAGGGAAAGCTGTCAGGTTCCCCGTGACCATGGAAGTAAGTCAGATGCTGGCATAGTCAGATCAGCTGAAGTTGTCTTCTCCTCCTCCAGGCAGTGTTGCTCAGATGCAGGACTGCTTCACAGGTATCCCCAAACAGCCCTGGTTATTTCCTTTGCTTCACCATTCATTCCCTTTTCATTCTTTTCCCACCTCTCAAGTCCTGCTCTTTAACCATCCTTATCCCCACCCATGCAAAAAGCCAAGGACTTTTCACTGTTTATCCAGTGGCCCTGCATTTGCTCACTTTGAACCTTCCTTTGGTGTCTCTGAGGTGGTTACTGTGGTGCTTTCTACCTCGCATTGCAACTCAACTTAACGCTAGTACTCTTTTCTTCTCTGTAGTGTCCTGCAGCTACTTAAGTTCTGATCTTGTTAGAGGCACCACGACTCAGGATGGCCGTTGGCACGCATACTTTAAAAGCTGGACTGTTGGAGGTTCAGTCCAGAGGGACCTTGGCACACCTGGGATTTGGCCAGCAGAAACCTCAAGGTTTTGAAGGAAAAGCTCAGAAACAACTCCATGCAGCAGCATGGACAGGGACCTGACTGACTAAGGGAACTGTGACAATGCCATATGAGTCAGTGGTTCTCACATTTCGAAAGGAGAGTGGAGTGTCTGGAGGAGGTCTGCCAACTTGAAGTGAAGGGCCTAAAGGATGAGCTGTGGGGAGAGTCTGAGGGAGCTGGGTGTCTGTAGCCTGCTGAAGTGGAGGCACGGGTTTACCTAGCAAGAGCCTGCACCTGCCTGGAGGGATAACGGAGCCAACCTGTTCTCTGCAGTCACCATTGATACGACAGAAGGAACAGCCACAAGCTGCCTCTTGGGAGCTTTAGGCTGAACCTCAGGAAAAATAAAATGGACTAGGAGGAGCGTTGCCATGATCTCCACCTTTGGAGCTCTTCAAGTTTCAGCGCCGCAAAGTCACGGCCAGCCTGGAGGCTGGACTAGAGACCCCCTCGCAGCAGTCTCTTTCCCAACAGGCCTGTGCCTTGCCACATGTCATATGAGAAGAGACTAAGCTGGAGGAGAGGGTCTCTACATCACAGGACAATTCAGGGTGGAAGGAGGGTCAGGAGGTCTCTAGAGTTGCACTGGCTCCAAGCAGGGCCAGCTCTGAGGTCAGACCAGCTTGCTCGCTAAATGCCAGAATCCGGAGAAAGAGTTTACACATGAACCAGGCATCTGTGCCGCCGTTACAGAAATGGAGACAAGGCCTTTGACCAGCTCCCTGAACACAGCTATTGGTACGTCATGCCCCCTGAGAACATCCATCCTCCCGGGAACATCCATCTTCTTGTCCAAAGGAGTGGGATCCTTATGCAACTATCCTGCCATATCTCCAGACCATGGGGTGCTTTACACTGTAAACAGAACTGAAGGAAAGCCTCTGACTTGGGTACGGTCAACTGAATTGCTAAAAGAGGGCAAGATGGAGGGATCTCAGAGCTTCCAGGTTCTTCCTGAAGATAGAAGGCCTCAGATATAGGAACAGAAGATAACAGTTTTGAACTAGCCTAGGCTTTAGATCATTTCACATGTGATGGCTCTGCTCCATCCTTTCAGTCATTGGCACCCAGAAACCTCATCTGCTTTTCCTTCCTCTCCTCCCAAAAGCTGATCAAGTGATGGGAAGAAAGGAAGGAGAAAGGCCCTAGGCCTCTGTGACTCACCTGGGCTCTGGCACTTGGAGGGCCACAGTGTCATCCATTGTACACCCCATAAAGAATCAAGCTGGGAAGTGACTCTTCACGTACAAGTGAACAAGGTCGATGGACAGGCAAGGCTATGTCTGGAGACCAGTACACCTAGAGCATCGATCAAGCTGGGGCTGAAACTCAGGCCTGGTCTTCAATGGTCTCCTGGGCCCATGGACAGAGGTGTGGATGGAGGCCCCAGGTGAGGCTGATTAGGGTCCTGAAGGCCTGTGGATGCTCTCAGGGCCCTGACACTGCCCCCATGGGATCCCACCTGCCAGTGCCCTCAATAGGCCAAGTTCTCATTCCCGCATGTGCAGGGTCTGTGCTCGGCTACTCTCCTTCCCCGCTTCTGTGCAGATCTGGGAGACCACAGTTTCATGGTGACTACAACCAAGGCTGAAACTGGTCTTCCCATCCCTGACCAACTTTTCCTCTTTTGGGAGTACAAGGTCCAGGTGAGCCTCAGACTGGGTGGCACAGTTAGAAGCTGACCCACACACAAGATCCCGCCTAACCTGTTGCATGTCCCATAGAGAACATCCACACATCTGACCTGCTCTGGTAGCAAGCAGGGCATCCTCCACTTCTCGCCTTCCCTGTTAGTCTCGCCTAAAGATGTTGTATCTCCGTCAGTCACAAAAGCTGTGGGAGCTGTCCTTTTCCATCTTGACTCTTGCTCCCCTAACGTCACAGCTTTGCGATGGCATGTTGTCCTCCTGCTGTCTGTGCTCCAGGCTGTGGGCTTTGGTGCACATTAGGCCTGTAGCACCTCAGATGTGGCACCAGGGCCAAGGGCAGATTTGTCACATGGACACCTGATACCAAAAGATTGGCCCTCTTTGTGTGGAAAGGCTTCACAGCCGATGTGTGCTGGAGTGGATGGCAGGAGGCAACATAATGATGAAGGAGGTTCTCACAACGAGAGCAAAAGCTGCAGTCCCCAAGACCAGACAGAAAACGGCCTTGGGCTGTGCAGCCCTGGCAGGAGAGGGGTTTGTTGTCCCAGGTGACACTTGCAGCAATGCGTGGGGCCTGTGACAGAGGTGAAGCCGATCTCCAAGAAGGACAAGCTGCTGCTGAGAAAGTCCCCGGGGGAGGACAGCCTGTCATCCAGCCACACTGTGGACATCATGCTGGGGGCTGACTGGCTAGATAGCAGCTCTGCAGAGAAGTACCTTAGGGTCCTGGAGGGCAAGCAGCTGAGCATGAGCCAGCCATGCAGCCTCGCAGCAAAGGCCAGCAGCCTCCTGGGCTGCATTAGGAAAAGCATTGCCGGCAGATGGAGGGAAGTTAACCTTCTCCTCCACTGAGCACCGGTGGGCCACATCTGGAGTGCTGTGTCCAGTGCTGGGCTCCCCAGTGCAAGAAAGTTGTTGACCTGCTAAAGCAAGGCTATCAAAGGGCCACAAAGCTGATTTAAGGGACCGCAGCATCTTCCATAGGACGGAAGGCTGAGAGGTCTGGGACCGTTAAGCCTGGAGAAAAAATTGCTCAGGAGTGTGGAGTAATAAGGCACGGACTGTGGCAGGGCTTCAGGCCAAAGACCTTTATTGTTAGCGTAGCGTGCTTTTTATACAAATACAGCCCGTTCACGCACCTAAAAGTGCTACCCGGTTGGCTATTGCTTTAAGTCCACGCGACTCTCACAGAGGCAGGATTGGTCGCCTCTGTATGTCCACGCGCTCCTTTGCTTCTTCTTAGTTGTTTACCACAGCTCCTTCTCTTCAAGGTTGAGCCCTGCAGGTGTCCGGCTGTTTACCAGCTTCTCAATGCCACAGCTCCTTCTCCTTAAGGTCGAGCCATGCAGGGTGATCCCAATATCAACCCCTTTTTGTTTATCTATAAACAAAACCTGATGGTTCATTCGCAACCCGAGGACTGTGAGGAAGATGGACCATGTGTACATTCTTCTATCGTCCTGCACCACGAACTCAGCCCAGCAGTCGGTAGGTGCCAGCTTTACGTGGGCGTCCCCACGGAGGCAACAGTGGCCTTGCCGTACACCGGCCCACTGCCCTTTGGGAAATCCTGGTATTTATACATTTGCAGAGGAACGAGTTTCGACACACGTGGCCAGCGAGTGTCAGAACACGCCTTGGTTGCCACCTTTCAACACAGAGAGCCTATGGCATACGCGCCCGCTGGCCAGACGTGCTGCACGTGCCCCAGCCACCCTGTCTGTTGGTTCGTAGGCTTTGTTCACGCGGCATATTACCATAATCCAGCAGTCACATATCAACCATGCTCAAGCCAATAGCAGAATGTTATAAGGCAAACAAAATTGTGAATTGTGCTTTATATTCCTCCGTTACTGCATGTCTTCCCCATCCTCCCCTAACCTTGATCAACTTTCTTATCTCTTGGGCTGTTTTCTCTCACCCAGCATAGTATCTGTTTCTTACCCAGCCATCCATTTTCTGATATTCTAACTGCAGTTTTCTCACAGGCCAAAATTCCATCTGTTAACCCCTCCGTATGTATACGATAATTGGCGATAATTTCCATTTCTGCCGACAAGCTAACTATTGCTTTTTCTAGCTGAGATAAACGTCTGAGTCCCAAACAGGATTCCAATTGAAGTTTACAATGTATTACATTATATACATTAACCACTCTGCTAGACTTAGGCTTGCGGTCATACAAGGATACGTAGGACAGAAGGTTACACTTCATCACACGAATCAGATGAACATATTTCACATAGCTGTACTACTCCTCGTGATGGGAAAAGCGCCCGTACAAAGCTATGATAACCTTTATTATATCTCACCAAGGGATTTGTAGTTATAGAGTGCTTTGCCCTAAAAGCTTTCCATGTTCCTCTAATGATACCGCTAATTTCAGTCTGATTAATTATCTGTGTTATAAATGATTTAGTCCCAAACAGGATTCCAATTCAAATGTACAATTTATTAAGCGAATAGAGGCAAGCAAACAGCGCTGGGTGCGCCGGGAGTCTCCACTCCACCAAGACGCACGCGGTTCAGCTCCTGTTCCTGGTTTATAACCTGTCCGTTAATACATATTCATGAACAGGCGTGTCTTCTTCGGCGCATGCCCTCTTCTCCTTCTAGGATCTTCTCGAATCTTCCTCAGCGTGATCCTGTTCGCTAATACATTTTCATGAATAGGCGTGTCTGCTAATACATATTAATGAACAGGCGTGTCTTCTTCAGCGCGTGCCCTCTTCTCCTGCTAGAGTCTTCTTGAATTTTCCTCGGCGTGCCCCCAGGATGACCCCAAACCGTATGCATGCACTTTCTTTACACAATACTATGCGGTCAGTGGTCAAACTGGTTTGAGCTGATATACCAGCCAAGTAGTTTAACTTTCTCCTGTAAAATACCCCTTTTTATGGTGCAGGAGAAATCCATAAAAGTCCAGAAGGTTACACTTCATCACACGAATCAGATGAACATATTTCACAATCCCCCATCTTTTTCTTTATAGTATTGATTCGTGTTTTCGTTTCCAACTGAGTACTGCAGATATCTGCATTCCTTGTATAACCGAGTAGATTAATCTAGTAACAATTCCCCACATATCCCCAATACAACTATCCCGATTTTAGTAAGCCAATCACCACCCATAAAATCTCCCCAAAATCCTCCTAGATTGATTCCATTCCAAGTTTATCTCTCAGGAGGCCATTCGTTATACACCTGGACTCCTAGTCGCTCTCCCTAATTTATGGGTAACAGGAAAAAACTAGGTTTTATTGTTGATTACACGTACGGGCTGTACAATTAGAAAAGGTCCTCAGTTTTCCCATTTTTCTGGGGTAAACCCCAGCTGGACTTGTTCCAATATTGACTACAGTTATTTGCCGTAGTCAGAGTCAAGGAACTCACCCCAAGTAGAACTAGAAGAGGTCCGGTCAGGGCCATAGTGGTCGGCGGTCACAGCCCAAAGGGGTTGCAGCCCTTGGCAGACCCTTTTTAAGCCGCAACACCAGTTCCCCTCCGGTCTTGCCCTCTTCCTTCCTTTAAGGGGGTGCTTTCTTAGTACCCAAATTAATTGAGCACTGCTTGTGAAGGCCAGAGCTTTGCTAGATCAGTGGTTTGTCCAGACCTGAGCACTTGCCCGAGCCTGGCGATCCTCTTTATTTGCAAGGCTTTATGGCTACAGAAAACTGCCAGTTAGCCTGCAGTTCTTACAAATAAACACCACCTTCTACACCAAGGACAAATTCTAGTTCCAGCTCCTTTTTCCTGTTCTTCTTTTGCCAACAACTCCTTCCGATGATACTCGTTTGGAGTACCCATTGTTGTTTCCTATTACCCTTTCCCATTGTTTTCCAAACTTGGGGATTACTTATATTGCTCTCCATAGCTTCCCATGGCCATCGTTCACCTCGATTTGTTCCACCACAAACGTAACAATTAGTTATATTCAATGACTTAGCAATGTTTTCAGCAAGATTTACAAGTAGATTTTTAGCAACTGTGGGAATTTCATGTTTCACTCCTGTTTCTATTACAGGAGTAGCCGCAATAAAATTCCCACAGCAATTTAGTCAGATGTGACCTTCCACTCCTTCCCTGGACCTTTCACTCGTGACACATGTGTCCATCCTTTTTCAGCAGTTCTCACAGCTGTTTCTGTAGTGAATAAAACAAGGAAAGGTCCTTCCCAGAGGGGAGATAGGTTTCCTTCTTTCCATGTTTTTATCAGAATTTTATCTCCTGGTTCTAACTGATGAATTGCAAATCCTAAAGGTGGTGTTTGGGCCACCATCCCAATCTCTCTTCATTCTTTTAATCTTTTTCCAATGGTAATTATATCTTGTTGGATACTATGATCCTCAATTACATTGTTCCCCAGAGGCATTCCTTGAAAATAAGGCATGCCATAGAACATTTCATATGGCGATATTCCAGTCTCACTGTGTGTTTTTGTTAAGTGCCAATGGTAAACATTTCGTCCAGGGCATTTGTGTCTCAATCATTAATTTAGCCAATTGTTGTTTTATTGTTTGATTCATTCTTTCTACCTTCCCCGAGCTTTGTGGGTGCCACAGAGTGTGGTATTCCCACTGAATACCTAATGATTGACATAATACTTTCTCAAAAGGTCTGTAAGCTGTTTTTCTCCCTCCCGTGGCTGCTTGTCGAAACACTGTCTTATTTACCTTTTGACAAATTAAGCAACCTTGTGTAATTTGCTTTGCTATTTCAAAAATTCCAATACAACCAAATTGTTTAAGAAAATGATCACTTAACGCTTTTGTACCCCAATGTGTTTGTGCATGCAAACGTTCTAATAATCGCCTGGTGTAGGCTTTTGGCAGCATTTCTCGCCCATCGGGCAGTGCCCATTTTCCTTGTTCTATTTAGCTCCTATTTTCTTCAATTTTGTTTGTCCTTCTGGGGTAAACTCCTTCTCTCTTTCCTCTCGTCCTTTGCTGGTGTCCTCCTTTGTTTGTATGACATTAATTTTGGCAACTTTAGTCCTCAAGGCTGCTTCCTGGGCCTCTTTAGCTGCTAAGTTATTTCCTCTAATTCGGTAATCACCAAAAGTCCCTTTTGGTCTCCCCTCACATGTACCACTGCTATCTCCTTTGGTTCTCTTAACGCCTTCAAAATCTTTCCTATTAATTCTTGATGTATTAAATTCCTCCCGTGAGTATTAATCAAACCTCTTTCTTCCCAAATTTTTCCAAAAGTGTGGACCACCCCATATGCGTATTTAGAATCTGTAAATACAGTCCCGCTTCTTCCTTTTAATAATTCCAGGGCCCTACATAGCGCATACAGCTCACAAGCCTGAGCTGACCATGATGGACTCAGAGGTCGTGATTCCACAATTTCTAAGTCCTTATTAATTATTGCATATCCCGATTTTCTCTTCCCTTCTACCACTCGGGAGGAGCCATCTATAAACAGCGCTTCTCCATTTTACAACTCAGCATCTCTTAGATCTGGTCTCACCTTAGTCTGGGTCTCAATTACCTCTAAACAGTTATGTTGTAATTCCTCTGATGGTTCTCCAAACAAAAATTGTGCTGGACTCTGAGCAGAAGTCACCCTCAGTTCTAAGTCAGGGGAGTCTATTAGTATTGCTTCATACTTTAGGGTCCGGCTGTCCGTTAACCATTTTTCCGCTTCTTGTTGTAAAACATTTCTGACATTGTGTGGGGTATACACTTTTAAAGGAGCACTAAAGGTAATCTTCCTAACTTCCTCTATTAATAATGCTGTAGCAACCAAAGCTTGGAGACAAGCAGGCCATGCTCTGCTTACTGGATCAAGTAACTTAGAACAATGCCCCATGGGTTTTTTGGATTCCTGCCCAGTCTTGAGTAAGAACTCCATATGCTGTCTGGCTTGATGTATTCACAAAGAGATAGAAAGGTTTTTCTAGAGCTGGGAGGCTCAATACAGGTGCTTGTATTAATGCCCTTTTTACTTCCTCAAATCTCTGATCATCTTCAATAAACCACTTAAGTTGGTTATTAGTTAATTTTTCATATAAGAATTTTACTTTATCACTATAATTTTCAAGCCATGGTCTACAATATCCTAATAATCCCAGTATTTGCCTAATTTCCGTTTTAGTCTGTGGGGGTCTTAAGGATAGAATCCCAGATACCCTATCAGGATCTAACTTCTTCCTTCCCTTACTCAGCCAATGTACTAAATATTTTACTTCTTGTTCTACAAACTGTAGCTTTGATCGGGACACCTTTAATCCCTTTTCCCCTTGAAAATTTAACAATTTAATGGTGGTTTTTTGGATCCCCTCTTCAGTTTCTCCTGCTACTAATGAATTGTCCACATATTGCAATAATTTTACCTCCTTAGGTATTGTGAAATCTTGTAGAATTTTTTCTAAAGTTTGTCCAAATAGATTTGGTGACTCCGTAAACCCTTGTGGTAACACAGTCCATCTTAATTGTTGTTTTTGTCCTGTTTCGGGGTCCTCCCACTCAAAGGCAAAATAATCTCTGGATGCCTCATCCAGAGGACAGGCCCAAAAAGCATCTTTCAAATCTATTACACTATACCAAGTATGTTTGGGAGATATATGACTCAATAAAGTATAAGGATTTGCCACCACAGGGAATTTAGTGATTGTTCGCTGATTTACAGCTCTTAAGTCCTGCACCATCCTGTATGACCCATCCGGCTTTTTTACGGGAAGAATGGGCGTGTTACGAGGTGACATACATGGTTCTAGGGTTCCTTTTCCCAAAAGTCTGTCAACTACAGGTTTTAATCCTTTTCGACCCTCCATAGGTATAGGGTATAGCTTGATTCTAATTGGGCGGTGCGGATCTATTATTTGAATGCTTATGGGGTCCATTTTGTCTTTCCAGTTTCCCCTTCCTTATACCACACTGAGGGGTTAATAGCTTCTTCATCCTCTTGTGTTAAAGTGTATAATTTAATCTGCAATTTGTCCCCTTGACTCTGAATGCTCAAGTTTAACTTCAAAATCAAATCCCTTCCTAATAAATTGTATTCCGCTTCAGGGAGCAAAAGTAAATCATTAAGACAAATTTTCTTTTCTGTTTCTACTTCTACATCTTTCAATATATTTACTTTAAAAGGCTCTCCTTTTGCTCCTGCTACTGACACGTAACTCTTCCCTTTTTCTATTCCTTTTGGAAGTTTTTGAATGGTTGACTTTTCGGCCCCTGTATCCACTAAAAATAAAACTTCCTCTTTATGGGGACCAATCAATAATTTTATCAAGGGCTCTGTTGATGTTGAAGTCCCCAGAAGATAGAGCCCCCGACACCCCTAATCTTCTTTGAACATCTTCTCATCTTGTTCCCGCTGACGGCAGTTCTTCTGAACATGTCCCCTCTTGTTACAGTAGTAACAGACGGGAATTGTAAATCTTCCTCGATAAGGCTGTCCCCAGGGTGTCTGCTCTATTCTTTTTTCCCTTTTCTCTCCAGGAGTCGTCTTATTTTTCTGACTTCCCCTTACTGCTGCTACAAAAATTTTTGCTTTTGCTTTTTGTTTTTCTTCGTCCCTCCTAACATAGACTTTCTGGGCTTCTCTAAGTAACTCCTCTAATCCTCTTTCTTGCCAATCCTCCAATTTTTCTAATTTCCTTCTTATATCCCCCCAGGATTTAGCTACAAATTGTGTTCTAAGGAGTGCGGTCCCAGCCACTGTATTCGGATCAATTCCAGAATACATTGGTAGGTTTTTCCTCAACCTCTCCAACCATTCTGTTGGAGATTCGTCTTTCCCTTGTTGTTCATTAAATGCTTTAGTAATGTTTTGCCCTCGGGGAACCGCTTCCCTTATTCCCTGTATGATTAACGTTCTCAAATCCCTCATATTTTGTCTTCCTGGGGGTTGTTGATGATCCCAGTGGGGATCCACATTTGGCCATTTCTGATCTCCCGGGGGTCCTGCCTGACTCTGTCTTTCCCAAATTCTCATTCCAGCTTGTCTAATCATTCCCCTTTCCTCAACAGTGAATAGGATCCCTAAAATGGACTGTATTTCTTCCCAGGTATAAGTATTGGGGCCTAGGAATTGGTCCAATTTTTCAGCTACTCCGAGGGGATCATCTAATAGGGTCCCCATTTCTTTCTTGAAATTTCTTACGTCTGTGGTATTTAACGGGACTGCCACAAACCCGATGCCTCCCTGATTGCCTCCGAGGGGTACTTCTCGTAAGGGATATAGAGAAGCTCCCTCAGATACAGCAGTCCTACTTCTCGTACATGCAGCCGGAGGTCGATCTAATTCCGGTGCTGTTGGTGGTGGAGACAGGGGCAACGGTGGTACAGAGAGAGGTACTACGGCCACCGGAGGGGGAGCCGCCGCCGGAGATGGATTATTAGAACATGGAGGCGGTAGGTTATCCAGTGGCTCCCATTTATCATCTTTTTCCTTTTCACTTTTCCCCTCTTCTTCTTCCTCAAACTTTTCATCTGTTTTTAATGTAAGTATTGAGGCTGGAAAAGAACGTAAAGTTCTGTCCCATAATCCTGCATAATCACTTTCCTCCTGACTAAAAGGTTCCTTTGAATTAACATATATATTTAAGGCCTGGCAGACCCAGTCTTCAAAAGATCCAAAAGCGGGCCAAAAGACATGTGGTCTCAAACGTTCTTTTGGCCATTCTACCATACAATATTGAACTAATTTTAATTTACTTTTTCCTTTTCTGGGGCCCCTATCATTCCAATTTTCAATCATTATTCCTAATGGACTCTCCGGAGGTATTTCTAGTAATTCGCTCCCTTTCTTCTGGTCCTGGGGTCTCGATTTCGTCTGACCCATCTAGGAATTTTTACTGTGGCAATTCCTACAGCCCTTGGCTACCAGTAAGAGTGTCTTGCAGGGGGTTTAGGACCTATCACCCACCCACGAATCCTATAAGAATCGCTTCGGTCCTTCACCGGCCAAGTCCCTCGCGGGAGATTGGAACCGCGGTTAGAAGGCCTCCACAATCGCTTCGGAACTAGCTTCCGTCTCAGTCACACTCTTACACACACAGGCAACCGAATCCTACCCAACCGAACGGTATACACCTTAAATACTTACGACTCCGTCGTCTTCGTTCGGATCTTCGCGCGCAGAATTACGGGCAAAATAAACTGCTGCAGCCGGCAAGGGAGCTCATAAAAAATCAAATTCTTTGCTTGCCCCTATTCGGGTTCAGGATGGCGTTAGTCCCGACCCGACCCGATCAGGAGCCACCAAAAGGTGGGGCGCCCCTCCTAGATCAAGTCAGAATTCAGGAACCAAGACCATCCCGGACGAGCCCCCAATTGTTATAAATGATTTCGTCCCAAACACGATTCCAATTCAAATTTACAATTTATTAAGCGAATAGAGGCAAGCAAACAGCGCTGGGTGCGCCGGGAGTCTCTGCTCCACCAAGACGCACGCGGTTCAGTTCCTGTTCCTGGTTTATATCCTCTCCGTTAATACATATTCATGAATAGGCGTGTCTTCTTCGGCGCATGCCCTCTTCTCCTGCTAGAGTCTTCTCGAATCTTCCTCGGCGTGCCCCCAGGATGACCCCAAACCTTATGCATGCACTTTCTTTACACAATACTATGCGGTCAGTGGTCAAACTGGTTTGAGCTGATATACGAGCGAAGTAGTTTAACCTTCTCCTGTAAAACACCCCTTTTTATGGTGCAGGAGAAATCCATAAAAGTCCAGAAGATTACACTTCATCACACGAATCAGATGAACATATTTCACACCTCTAAGTATGGATCTGCATGTGGCCCACAATCTAGTAATGTTTCTTGCATATGGACCACCCCTGATCATAAAAGACGTTTTAAACAATGGGTGAAGAGACCCCATTATACCATGTCATTGGAACCAGACAGGCTATGGAATTGTATAAACAAGATAAATTGTTACAATATGGATGATTATCTATGGATACCGTTTGCCTCAGACCTCCATCACGCCTTAAGAAGTATATGCCTGTGCCACAAGTACAGTGCTCCAATCCCTAGCTTACAGACAGCATGTCCGATAGAATCCTCTAAACACATGGCTAGTAAATGTAGGATTCCTTCCCAACATTATAAAAAACGGATGCAAGACTCATGAGCCAGTAGTAAAGAGCACAAGTACCACTCTAATGTATCCTGCACTGCTTGAGACCGTATGGGTATGTTCTAATGAAGAGATATCAGATTACAGTCAACCCTATTGGGATGGGTTAGAATGCACTTTAGGAATTCCACAAGTTTATCTCCCATAATAGCTTTTAATCATACTCAGGAGTCATTCACTGTAGTCATTAATGAAACCAAGAGGGTACAGAACAAAGAGAAATGTATTGCCCTCCGTGTCACGGCCAAGCTATTATACAGCAGGGATGAGAGTAAGCTTAGCAATGGGATTGTTTTGGACTTCTTCGGCTGTGATAATTGAAAATTGATTATATCTAGAAAATCTACCATGGCAAGGAGAGACTCTAGCTAATTGTATGCAGCCAGCCAGCAAGGCTAAGCAACACCCAGCTTGTACCCACGAGCAGCCTCACAGATGACTTTAGAAAATCAATTAGCATTGAATATGGTACTACTAAAGGAGAACAGCGTTTGTGGATGGCTGAATAACACCTATCCTGGCAAAACCTGCTGTCAATTCCAAATGTGTCCGCTACTCTGCATCAAGCTAGAGATGAAATGCAAAAAACTGTGGACCAAACCCATGAGCTCAATGAGAAGATGAAACCAAGCAACTGGCAATGAACAAGGTGGATTTAAAATATTTTCAGTTGGCTCAGATTAAAAGTTAGTGGATGGGATCATAGTCTAACCCAGTATGTATTAATGTTTATCATAATGATTGTTATTGTCCGTATTTGATTGTCACGTGTGAAATCTATGATAACTAGAGCTGTAACCATGCGTGTTAAGAGGATCCACATCTATGATCCTGAATACATCCCTTTAATACCATCCCCTATTATAAATTGCGACGAGCGAGGGAAGGCAAGCAGTCGACTCAATATGAGTGATAAGGCAAGCTTCAACTTTATTGCAAAACCTTACACATATTTATACACTAAGTTCTACCTTATGCATACTTGTCTTACAATCATTGGCTTAGCCCTAAAGATTGCATTATCATACTCCTCCTACTTGCGGTTACTGCTACGTGGTCCGGGTTCCATCCTGTTTTTCTTATACAGTGCTGCTTCTTAGCTGTTTACCACAGCTCCTTCTCCTCAAGGCCGAGCCCTGCAGATGTCCAGCTGTTTACCAGCTTCCCAATGCCACAGCTCCCTCTTCTCAAGGCCGAGCCGTGCAGATATCTAGCTGTTTACCAGCTTCTCAATGCTGCAGCTCCTTCTCCTTAAGGTCGAGCCGTGCAGAGTGATCCCAACAATAAATTACCAACCAACAAGAGAGGATGAAAACACAGGAAGGAGAGATGAATGCCTCGACCCACCTAAATACAAATTACACAATGTTCCTCTTAGTGAGTTGTGACTAAGGTCACAGGGTGGATAATGGGGGAAACCACTGTGGGTCTGTAGGGAGTAGCAGGGTTTGACTGGAGCAACACGCTCCTCTTCAAAAGCAACCCTGATGGGTTGCAGTCAGACAGTCTCATAACTGACTATTGTTGAGTGATGTCTGGGATGAGGCGAAAGCCTTGCAGCCTGATGTTCTACGGCAAGGCCACAAAGACCTCCATCAAACGTGAGTAAGCTGACCATTATTAATAACTGAAATTCTTATTAACTATTCATTCCTATTGATCGATGCTATTTGAGTTATATAGTATCTATCGGTCTACAACAAATAAATGAATAAAAAATTAATGAACTGATTAAGTTTTTATTAATCAAATTAGTCTAAATCAATCATTAATAATTACTTATTAATAACAGTCGTTACCTATTAAGATCGATTATTTTATTTATTAGTATTTTGTGGTACTGCATTAACACTACTGTCCTCCAGTTACTTATCATGTATTTTTTTTTCTTTATCATCACTCTGATTTACTGTTGTAATTATCTACTATCAATTCATCATTATTAATTATCATTAATTACACGTGCTACACGACGGCTCTGTTCCTCACCTAGAACTTGTTATCAGTAAAGTAGTTCCTTATTAACGTGATCTTAATCCACTGGATGTTAATTCCAGTAAATATTAATCTGTATTGCTCTATCGCTAATCATTACTTCGTATATTAATTACCGGTTAATGAATTATTTATTACATTCATTAACCATAGGTCGGTATATGTTAATCCATCAAGAATTAGCAGAGAGTGCCAGATCAGCATTTGTCCTAAACCTGCTCTCCCCACTCCCTCCTCCCAAACCGCCCGCCTGCCCTCACCCCGGAGAGTTCTGTGTCAAGACACCCACACGCACCCTGCACACCCCCCGTTTCTTTTTGATTGTCATTTTTTTAGCTATTTATTTATCTAGCCTCCCTCCCCCTTACCTTTTCTTACTCTTCTCTCTCACCACCGGGGACCGGGGACCGGGGACCAGGCAGAGGCGGCGGTGCCCAGCCCCAGCCGCCCGCCCTCCCCACCCCACCGCAGCGAGCCCCATTGCTACAAGGCCGCCAGAAGTTAATCTGCTTATGTGTAAACGTGGTGGCAGCTGAGGTATGTTTAAGAATACTGGTAAGTGTTGCTAGAAACCTACAAATATTTTCCGGGTGTTAACCGCGGGGTGCCAGCTTTGTGGGCCTACCACCCAGCACCCAGCTCTGCGCAGGTCTGGAATAAACCGGTATCTCGTCTCGGTGTGTGAGACTGGCCTATCGCACGCCGGGAAACGAAACCGCCTTTTCGGACACCACCATCAGCAAAGCAGCGACCCCGCTTTGCCTGAGGCTGCTGGGCCTGTCCTCTGGGCGCTGCTCACCACTGGAACGCATCCCGCTGGCGACGGACACGCCGACGGCCGCTAGCGAGAGGCGCGGCCCACCTCTCCGGCAGCCGGAGCCCGGCCTCGGGGACGCAGGTCTCTGCCCAGGCCGAGGCACGGGGCTGCTGCTTTCCCAGGGACGGCTTCAACCGGGAGCCGAGCCGAGCACATCGCCCGCAGGCGGACACCGAGGCGGGCCACAGCGCAGGCTGTAGCAGAGAAGGCGGCGTTGTCCACAGCGTTACCAGACTTTTTCGTTTCTTACTGCGTGCACACCCGCCACACACGCTCCCAAACCGGCCCCGGCACGAACCCCTCGCCCGCGGCCACACGCACACACGGAGACACCCCCCCTCCCCCTTCCGCCAGCAGTTTTGCCGGCCCGGGGAAGGAAGGAAGGCGGGAGACTTTAGGACCCCGCGGCGTCCCTGCCGCACCCGTGCCCCCCTCCCGCCTTTCGTCCTCAGTCCGTCGGTCGGCCAGTCCGTCGGTCAGTCACCCTGCTGAAGGTATGCGAGGCACAAAGCGGGGGTATTGTTTAGGCTCTGTCAGGAGTCAACGAGGCGCAAGCCTGAGGGAAGGAACAAGGCAACCGCAAAGGGAACGCAACTGCCGACCTTTGAGTGAACTATCGTAAGTAACATCTAATTAACATCGACTCGGCATAGCACAAGCCTGCCCTCCGGTAGGGGAAGACCCCTACCCACAGAAGCCCCTTCCTCACGGGGCACGCGCAGTAAAAAAGGAGGACGCTGTCGCCGTGGAGACGAGGCTTGCGGGAACCAACAGGCGCAAGGGCGCCTGCGCCAGCTCTCAAAAAAATAACGGTGACTTGTTGCTCGGAGCGTAGAAATATTTTCCCTGCGTTAACCGAGGCGCGCCAGCTTTGTGGGCCTACCACCGGCACCCAGCTCGGCGCAGGGGCGGAAGAAAAGCCGCCGTCTCGACTCCGTGTGTTTCCCGGCGCTCTGCGCACCGGGTGACGGAACCCGCGTTTGGCACAACAGCCCCGCTGCGCGCGGGCCGCCGCCGCCGCGCGGTGAAAACCAACGAACGCGAACGGCGGGGGAGGTGAAAAACGAAAAGAGAAAAAAAACCCCCAACCCAACCGACCCAAACAGAAACCTCCGAAAAGCGCCGCCATCCCCCCTCCCCCAGCCAGCCTCTGCGCCAGGCTCCCTCCCCCGCCGCCGGGGGGGCCGGTTGCCGGGCAGCGGGGCGCGCGGGGCTGCAGCCCCCCTTGCCCCCCGCTGCTCCGGGGCGCCGGAGAGTCTCCGGCCGGGGGGGGCCGCACCCACCGGCCTGCGGGTCCGGAGCTGTAGCGCAGGGAGGGGGAGCGCGCGCGCGCGGCGGGGGTGGCTGAGTGAGTCTGAGCGCGCGTGTGTCGCGGGGGGGGGCGGTGTCTGCAGGATCGCGGGCGCAGACCTTAATATATTTATTTTTAACAACGGCTTGTTTAGCCTGGGGAAGTGGAGGGTCAGGGCACTGCAGTAGCTGCAGCCTGCAGCTGCTTGAAGAATGGTTTTGTGATAAATGATTTAGTCCCAAACAGGATTCCAATTTAAGTTTGCAATTTATTAAACGAATAGAGGCAAGCAAACAGCGCTGGGTGCGCCGGGAGTCTCCGCTCCACCAAGATGCACACCTTCACTTCTTACAGTTCCTTCCTTTATACTTCTCTAGGCTTCGTTTCTTGCCTTTCTCCGCCTTTTTCTTGGAAGATGACTCTTTCTTTAAGTACGTCACCACTTCCCCGGTCTGCGCATGCTTCATCTTTTTCTAGGTGGTCGTCCGGTGGTCGTTGGGAGGAAGATGCTCCTCTTCGTCAGTGCACTCTACATGACCTCTCTGTTTGTGCAGGCGCTCCGTTATTCCACTTATATTATGCTACCTTATTTGGCTATACATTTTCTTGACATTTCTGCGGTTATTTACAACACTGGTTTGCACTAGTATATCAGGAACTAACTTACATATCAGGAGGCTACATAAGCTACACATATCAAGGGAGTTACCCAAACTATACTTATCAGGAAGTTACATAAAGACTACCACTCCCCTGTTTATGGTCATGCCCTACATATATTCCTTTATTTCAATATAAATGGCATTTGCTTCAAGCTTATATTCACTAGATTTTCTTTACACGAATCGCTCGTTCCTCACAATCCCCCGTTTTCTTTTTCACCACTGTGATTCGTGTAAAATTTATTTAAAGTTTGTTTGATGGGTATTAACTCGGGTTCCTCTATATGTTTTACCAACATTAAAACATGTTTTCTCTCACTCTGTGTTGGTTCTATTGGAGTGGCTGTAAATTTCATTCCATTAATGGCAGAAGCTACAGCTTGTGAAAGACAAGGAATTAGACATGGTATTATTAACATACCTCCAAACAATCCTAACAAAACGATAATGATTTTTGTTACCCAGTTTCCTGAGAATAAATTTTCCCACGTTGTCCATAGTCCTTGGACATTTATTCCATTCCACGTTTGGACTGGCACATGGGCTACTTTTTTCATTTCTCTTACTAATTCATTGATGGCTTTTCCTTCATCATTTATCTCTAAACAACAATTTGTGAGATTAAATTTTCCACAGACTCCTCCTTCCTGTGCTAGTAAATAGTCTAGTGCGAGTCTATTTTGATATAGGGCTGTACGCATTTTAGTATTTTGTTTAGCCACCAATCCTAGAGCATTACCCGTTTTATTTACAATTATTTCTACTACAGCTTGCAACCTGATTATTCTATTCAACATATAAATGGGGGTCCTATATCCCCAGGACCCATCTTCTGCCCATGTCGCTGGGTCATAATATGCTATTATTCTTTCAGGTGGCCACTCATTATCTTTCCATTTTCCTATTTGTAGCTCTCTTTTTCCCCTTCGGTTGTGAGTTTCTAATGCGTCTGTATATACCAGTACCCCTAGGCGTTCTCCTCGGTTTATAGGTAATAAGAGAAAGCTTGGCCGTATAGTTCCTAACACGCACGCTCCGGTCCAATTTTTTGGTAATCGGGTATATGCAAATTTTCCACAGATCCAATATTGCCCTTCTGGACTTGACCACCCTTTATCAATAGTGGTTCCGTTGGTCCAATTCGCATGATTTTTACTTATTTCTTGGGCAGTGCCCCATTTATCCTACTTTTGGTAAGTACTATTCCAGTTATATCCCCCTTCACATACTAAATATCCGACTGGTTTACTCCCAGCGTCATTTTGCCAACAGCTTCTTCTTATTATGCTGGTTTGTAATATCCATTGTTGTTTCCTGACCTGAGTTGATATGTTCTAAACATTAGGGTCTGGTATGTTGCTCTCTTGGGCCTCCCAGGGCCAATTCTCTCCTGATTAGTTCCACCACATACATAACAATTAGTTACATTTAGTGACTTAGCAATGTTCTCAGCAAGATTTACAAATAGATTTTTAGCCACTGTGGGAATTTCATATTTCGTTCCTGTTTCCATTTCATGACAAAATGACTTAAATAACAGTCTATGCTGCACCGATTCTCTTTTCTTTCATTTCAATATTAATAACTACACCTGGGTCTTCTCCAGGTCCATATATCTTAAGTCCAATTTTGGTTATTTTTTTCTGTTTCCAAATTTCTAAATTTATAAGGGTTAAATTTATTAAATTACAGGTACAGGTTGTACAATTATGGTCTGTTTGTACCCTTGTGATTGAAGCTTGTAAATCCCCACATTGGCTGTCATATCCCCAGCTTGCAGTATCCTAACATACACAAGACCATCCCCTTCTTCCACATAGGTGTGCTGACTGATATCTCACCGTTTGACTAGGTACATAATCAGGATTTATCTGACATTGACGTCCACCTCCACCTGGGCAAATATATTTTGGTTGATTACTATAGTATCATCTCCACTCTACACTCCCACAATTAATATCCAGATCATCCTCTATAATATCGCATGCATCAAAAATTACCGATACTGATGTGCTCAAATTGGCCATATCCTTACTTATTCCAATTAATCTTCCTACTTCCGAATTTGTTTTCATTTCTACCCACTATTGATAAAGAAGTTCCTTTGGATCGTAACAAACAGTATCATTTTCCACCGAGCATTTCTTATATTGTGTTCCATTGTATATACAACTCCCGTTCTGTTTCCCTTTGCACTCGTAATAGGTGTGGTACATTAATGTTTTATTACTTACTCGTCCGTGCTGGGCGGTTCTTATGCACTCGGTGCAATTTTGATTACCTGTCACCAGGTTGGTGAGTCCGAGTAAAATCAGGAGAGGTCCGGTAAGGGATCTCATGGTCGGAGGCATCAGCTACAAGGGGTGCTCGTCCTTGACTGGCCTTACTTGGTCGCGACTGAGAATCCCCACCCGGTCTTGCCCTCTCCCCCTTCTCAAGCGGACTTCTTTATTTCGATGACAGTAATAAATCTTACCCACCAGAAATCTCCTATAGGAGTAGTCTGTCCACACTGAATGCAGAGGAAACTTCAGCTTTGAATTTGAAAACGTCCCTGTTAGCCTCTGTGGGAAATGATATATTTGTTACACAGGTTACACCTAACCCTCAATAATCATACAACATGGTTTACAGAGTGGACATAAACTTAGTCCTGCCCGATAATTGCTTAATGCTATAGTCTTTAATTCGTGATCATTTCTCATACGTTCATTCCCTTTTTAATGTTATTTTTGTGGTTCCAGGTTGTAAAATAACTTTCCAGTCTTTCATGGGTCCTTTTACTCGAGTCGTGTGCGTCCACCCCTTTTCCGCGGTCCGGATGGCAGTATCTGTAGTTAACAATACAACAAAGGGTCCTTCCCATGAAGGAACTAAAGTTTCTTTCTTCCAAGTTTTGATCAGTACCTTATCCCCTGGTTTGAATTGATGGATTGCAAACCCCAAAGGTAGGGTTTGTGCCATTATTCCTATATCTCTTAGTTCTTTCAACCTTTCTCCTAAAATGATAACATATTTCCGAATATTATAATCTTCCACTACATTGTTTCCCTCGGAGATAGGGCATGCCGTATAAAACCTAATATGGCGATAATCCAGTCTCACTGTGCGGTTTGATCCTTATGTTAAGAAGGGCTAGCGGTAAACATTTAGTCCATGGCATCTGTGTTTCAACCATTAGCTTCGCTAGCTCTTGCTTTATTGTTTGGTTTATTCTTTCTATTACTCCCAAACTTTGAGGATGCCATGGGGTATGATATTCCCATTTAATACCTAATGATTGGCACAAGGATTTTATAATTTTAGAAGTAAAGCGAGTGCCTTGATCAGAATCAATATATTGTATTATCCCATACCTGGGGATTAGGTGTTCTAGTAAAATTTTATCACCGTCTGAGCTGTCGCTCTTGCTACAGGATAGGCTTCGACCCATCGTGTTAAATGGTCTACTATAACTAACAAATATTTCAATCTTCCTATTCTTGGTAATTTGGTAAAGTCGACTTGAATCCTTTCAAACGGTCTATAAGCTAGTTTTCTTCCTCCCATGGCCACTTGTTGAAACACGGCCTTATTTGCCCTTTGACAAGTTAAACACCCTTGTGTAATTTGCCTTGCTATTTCAAAAAATTCCAATACAGCCAAACTGTTTAAGGAAATGATCACTTAACACTTTTGTACCCCAATGTGTTTGCGCGTGTAAGCGTTCTAATACCTGCCTAGCGTAAGCTTTTGGCAACATCTCTCGCTCATCAGGTAATGTCCATTTCCCTTGTTCCACTCTAGCTCCTATTTTCTCTAATTTTGCTTGTTCCTCCAGCGTAAACTTTTTCTCCTTTTCCTCTTATCCTCTTCCACTAGTGTCCTCCCTTGTTTGTGTATGATTAATTTTAACAGTTTCAATCCTCAAGGCTGCTTCCTGAGCCTCCTTATCTGCTAAATTATTTCCTCTAATTCGATAATCTAATCCCTTTTGGTGTCCCCTCACATGCACCACGGCTATTTCCTTTGGTTCTCTTAACACTTTTAAAATTTTACTATCAACTCCTGATGTATTAAGTTCTTTCCTTGAGTGTTAATCAAGCCTCTTTCCTCCCAAATTTTTCCAAAAGTATGGACTACTCCATATGCATATTTGGAATCTGTGAATATGGTCCCTCTTCTTTCTTTTAATAATTCCAGGGCCCTACATAAGGCATAAAGCTCACAAGCCTGAGCTGACCATGATGGACTCAGAGGTCCTGATTCCACAAGTTCTAAGTCCTTGTCAATTTTTGCATATCCTGATTTTCTCTTCCCTTCTATTACTTGGGAGGATCCATCTACAAACAATTTTTCTCCTCCCTCTAATTCAATATCTCTAAGATTGAGCCTTACTTTTGTCTGGGATTCTATAACTTCTAAACAATTGTGTTATAGCACTACTGCTTCTGAGGGTTCCCCAAACCGGAACTGAGCGGGGCTCTGGGCAGAGGTGACTCCTAATTCCAAATTAGGTGAATCTATCAAGATGGTTTCATATTTCAAAAGTCTACTATCTGTCAACCATTTCTCTGTCCTCTGTTGGAGGACATTCCTAACATTATGTGGCGTATATACCTTTAGAGGTACACTAAAGGTAATTTTCCTAGCTTCCTCTATCAATAATGCCATAGCAACTAGGGCTTGGAGACATGCTGGCCACCCCCTGCTCACCGAATCTAACAATTTGGATAAATATCCCACCAGTGTGTGTGGGTTTTTTGGGGTTTTTTTTTGTTTGTTTTTGTTTTGTTTTGTTTGTTTTTTTGTTTTTTTTTTTTTTTTTTTTTTTTCCATTCCCTTTTTAGTCTGTGGAGGTCTTAGGATTAAAATACCAGAAACCCGGTCAGGATCTGATTTCTTTTTTTTTCCTTTGCTTAACCAATGTCCCAAATATTTTACTTCTTGCTCTATAAATTGTAATTTTGAGCAGGACACTTTTAATCCCTTTTTCTCTAAAAAATTTAACAATCTAATGGTGGCTTTTCGGGTCTCCTCTTCAGTTTCTCCTGCTACCAGTAAATCATTCACATATTGTAATAATTTTTCCCTCCTCGTGTACTGTAAAACCTTGTAAGATTTTCTTTAAGGTCTGTCCAAACAAATTTGGTGACTCCGTAAACCCTTGTGGTAGCACAGTCCACCTTAATTGTTGTTCTTCGTCCTGTTTCGGGGTCTTCCCATTCAAAGGTAAAATAATCTCTGAACCCCTTATCCAAAAGACAGGCCCAAAAGGCATCTTTCAAATCTATTACACTATACCAAATATGTTTAGGAGACAGGTGACTCAATAAAGTATAAGGATTTGCCACGACGGGGAATTTGGTGATTGTTCGCCGATTCACAGCTCTCAAATCCTGTACCATCCTATATGTACCATCTGATTTCTTTACAGGGAGTATCGGGGTATTGTGGGGTGACATACATGGTTCCAAAGTCCCATTTTTTAGTAATTTATCCACAATAGGTTTTAGACCTCTCCGGCCTTCTATAGATATAGGATATTGTTTAATTCTAATTGGCTTATGAGGGTCTGTTATTTGTACCTTGATGGGTTCCATATCTAATCTCCCAACATCTCCTTCCTTATACCATACTTGGGGGTCAATTTTTTCCTCATCAAGTTGGGTTAAGGTACATAAGTTAATATATAACCGATCTCCTTGGTTCTGAATAGTTAGGTTTAGTTTTAAAATCAAGTCCCTCCCTAATAGGTTATATTCTGCTTCTGGTAATAAAAGTAAATCATTTAAACAAATTTTTGTCTCTGTCTCAATCTCTACTTCTTCTAAGATGGGGACTTTGAAGGGTTCTCCTTTTGCACCTGTTACTGACATCTGGGCTTTTCCTTTTCCTACCCCTTTTGGGAGTTTCTGAATCGTTGACCTTTCAGCTCCAGTATCTACTAAAAATAAAAATTCTTCTTTTTGGGGACCTACTAATAGTTTTATCAAGGGCTCTGTTGATGTTGAGGTCCCCAGAAGATACAGCCCCTAACACCCCTAATCCTCTTTGAACATTTTCTCATCCCATTCCCGTTTACGGCAGGTTTTCTGAACACGTCCCTTTTTGTTACAATAGTAACAGATGGGAGTTGTGGGTCTGTCTTGATGAGATTGTCCCTGGGGTGGCTGTTCTGGTCTCTTATCTTTTTTTCTCTCCCAGCTGAGTCTTACTCCTCTGACTTTCCCTCACTGCTGCTACAAAAATTCTTGCCTCTGCTTCTTGTTTTTCTTCGTCCCTCCTGACATAAACCTTTTGAGCTTCTC
This sequence comes from Phaethon aethereus, assembly GCF_964289735.1. NCBI lineage: Eukaryota > Metazoa > Chordata > Aves > Phaethontiformes > Phaethontidae > Phaethon > Phaethon aethereus. Next base: position 110,782 of record NW_028113842.1, on the reverse strand, counting down.
TTAGTAATTCTTCCAACCCTCTCTCTTGCCAGTCCTCTATCTCCACCCAGAGGTACTTCCCGTAAAGGATACAAAGACGCTCTGGGTGCTCAGTTTGGGATCCTCCCCTTAGAGTTGAATTCGACCCTCGGGCCGTAGGGGAAGTCGTCAGATTTGGTGACGGTATTTGACGGGTAGCTGGATTATACGGGGGAGGTAAGTGATCTAGGGGGTCCCAATCCTTCTTTTCCTTTTCCATGTGTTGCTCCCCTACGGTCTTATTTTTCCCTACTCCTGTTTTAAGATGAAAAATGCCCACACAGGCCTTTATCCATAAACTAGCATACTCGCTCTCCTCTTGGCAAAACGGTTCCTTAGAATTTACATACAGGTTTAGCGCCTGACAAACCCAATCCTCAAATGACCCAAATACAGGCCAAAAAAAACGTGGGGTCTCAAGGGGTTCTTTGTCCATTTTACCATACAATATTTAACTAATTTCTCTTTTGTCTTCCCTTTTCCAGGGCCCTTATTATTCCAATGTTTTAACATTATTCCTAATGGAATCTCCGGAGGTATTTTTAGTAATTCGCTCCCTTTCTTCTGGTCCTGGATTCTCGATTTCGTCTGACCCATCTAGGAATTTTTACTGTGGCAATTCCTCCAGCCCTTGGTTACCAAGCAGAGTGTCTTGCAGGGGGTTTCAAACTTCTCACTCACCTATGGATCCTATAAAAATCGCTTCGGTCCTTCACCGGCCAAGTCCCTCATGGGAGATTGGAACCGCGGTTAGAAGGCCTCCACAATCGCTTCGGAACGAGGTTCCGTCTCAGTCACACTCTTACACACACAGGCAACCGAATCCCACCCAACCGAACGGTATACACCTTAAATACTTACAACCCCGTCGTCTTCGTTCGGATCTTCGCGCGCAGAATTACGGGCAAAATAAACTTCTGCAGCCGGCAAGGGAGCTCATAAAAAATCAAATTCTTTGCTTGCCCTTATTTGGCTTCAGGATGGTGTTAGTCCCGACCCGACCCGATCAGGAGCCACCAAATGGTGGGGCGCCCCTCCTAGATCAAGTCAGTATTCAGGAACCAAGACCATCCCGGACGAGTCCCCAGTTGTGATAAATGATTTAGTCCCAAACAGGATTCCAATTTAAGTTTGCAATTTATTAAACAAATAGAGGCAAGCAAACAGCGCTGGGTGCGCCGGGAGTCTCCGCTCCACCAAGACGCACACCTTCACTTCTTACAATTCCTTCCTTTATACTTCTCTAGGCTTCGTTTCTTGCCTTTCTCCGCCTTTTTCTTGGAAGATGACTCTTTCTTTAAGTACGTCACCACTTCCCCGGTCTGCGCATGCTTCATCTTTTTCTAGGTGGTCGTCCGGTGGTCGTTGGGAGGAAGATGCTCCTCTTCGTCAGTGCACTCTACATGACCTCTCTGTTTGTGCAGGCGCTCCGTTATTCTACTTATATTATGCTACCTTATTTGGCTATACATTTTCTTGACATTTCTGCGGTTATTTACAACACTGGTTTGCACTAGTATATCAGGAACTAACTTACATATCAGGAGGCTACATAAGTTACACATATCAAGGGAGTTACCCAAACTATACTTATCAGGAAGTTACATAAAGACTACCACTCCCCTGTTTATGGTCATGCCCTACATATATTCCTTTATTTCAATATAAATGACATTTGCTTCAAGCTTATATTCACTAGATTTTCTTTACACGAATCGCTCATTCCTCACAGTTTCAGGGACAATGGAGCTTTTCTTAGTAGCGGGAAGAGCAAGAAACCTCCACAAATTACAGCTGGGAAGGTTCTGTCTGGATGTGAGAAAAAATAATCCTCACTGAGAGGGTAGTCTTGTGCTGCAAGAGATCACCCAGAGGGAGTCTGGATTATCCCATGGCTTTGTGTTTCAAGGAGCAGCTGGTGAGGGTGGAGAGCCATCAGTGAAGGCATAGAAATGCCAGGGTGAGAGCTAGGTGGGAAAGCAAGATGGCTGTCAGCAAGCTGAAGGGAAAGAGGTGAGGCATGGGACAGTGTAGGGCAGCCTGCATAGAGATGGCCAAGGGTTCTAGCAAGACCGAGAGGTCCAAAAGGACTGAGGTCTTTGTCGTCTTGACTATAGCAGCTGTCTCTACCACCAGGGCCAGTGAGACAAAACTTTATTCTTCTCTTCTCAGAAACTGCCTTCCCAGGACCTGGGCTCAGGGTTTGGCCTTGCCTGCTTCATAAAACGAACCAAGGGTTTTCTCAGCATTACAGCCACCTGTGCAGTGCCCTTGCCTACCTGCAGTCACCGTCTCCAAGTATCTGCTCTAATGAGTCAATGAGGAGCCTTTGGCAGTAATGGGTCTCATTAAGTCCCATTAATGCTTCAAGGTATTTTGGGGTTTGCTTCTGGCTTTGACTTCTTGAGAGGTTTGTTCAGTCTTCTCCCAGTATCTGAGGTTCACGGACTGAGCCCCAAATACACCATGGGGCTCCTTAAAACACAGAAAGCCCTAACAAGTCATGCCTCTTCCTGTAACGTTCTCCACGTCTGCAAGACTCGTATAGCTAATCTGAGTTGTTTCATAGCATGGTTAAGAAGGAAGATTTCAAAGTGCACCTAATAAAGTTATTTTTAATTTTAAAGGCTGTATTTTGTTAATTTCAGTTTAAAGAAGTGATAGAAGCATTATCCAACTGATATGGATCCTGAGTGTCAGGAGCGTCTCCTGAGGAGGTCTGGACAGGTAGGAAAAGCAGTCCCTTGAGATGTGACACTGGGTGGACAACCTTGCTCCTCACCTCCCCAGACTCCCCATCTGTCATTGGCCACCTGGGATTTACATCACTTTCCCTTCATCAGACTTCTCTGAACTCTGGGAGCTGAATGTTAGAGCTCCATTGCACCATCTCCCACCCACTTTCCTTAGAGGACTGGCTGCACACAGGCACAGAAGGATGTTTCCCATTTGCAAGCAAAGCAAAGTAAAGCACGATCAAGTGTCTTAAGCAATAAAACACTCCTCAACCATATACTAAGTACAAGCTGCCTCTAATGAGGTCGCCTTTCTACAAGGGATGATCTTACGAGAAATGTTTTAGATAGATAGATAGATAGATAAAGGTAGATACAATTAAAAGAGTTGGCTAAAGATACCGTTATACTACTGAAAGACAGGCAGGCTTTTAGTCCCTGAAGCTCAAAGCAGCAGTGTGGGTGGGAAGTATCTGAATGAACAAAGAGTAAGGGAAGGAGAACAATGGAAAGGGCCTTTGTCTAGACAGTCTGCTGAAAACATTACTTCAGAAATGGTCATTGTATCAGCACAGGTGAAAATATATGAAAGATTAGAATTATTAACTACAAAAGACATTAACCACTTGATCCAGTGTGGCCTGGCAGCAAAGGCAGCCAGCAGTGTCCTGACGTGTATAAAGAGGAGCCTCGCCAAAAGAGTGAGGGAAGTGGTTGTCTCCCCATGCTCATTGCTTGTTAGACCACCTGTAACCAATTATATCCAGTTTTAGGGCCCCAGTTCAGGTGTACTGATCTGGCTGGGATGGGGTTACCTTCCTTCATAGCAGCCTGTGTGGTGCTATGTTTTGCATTTGTGCCTTAAACAGTGTTGATAACACACCAGTGTTCTGGCTATTGCTGAGCAGTGTTTGCACAGTGTCAAGGCCTTCTCTGCTCCCTCCCAGTGAGTGGGCTGCAGATGGGCAAGAACAGCTGACCCCAACTGACCAAAGGGGTATTCTCTAACGTACGACGTTGTGCTGAGCAATAAAAGCTGGGACAGAGGAAGAAGGAACTAGAATTTTTTTGTTACAGGAATCACTTCCTAGTTCACATGCAATCCATTGCATAGCATTAGTAAAAGGCCTTAGACCTTCATGAGCGGTGAACTTTCACCTAGCTACTGATGAAGTTCTACTGAACTCTTACTTAGTCGCGTGAGGGAAGGCCCTGAAACTGGTGTAAATTAGAAAGATAAGATAGCCACATCCATCAGCAGAGGTTGCCTCATCGAGAAACGAAAAAGAACGGCCCGCTTGGAGACAGTGAAAGGATCCAATGAGGAAAAAGGAGACCCCAGACCCAAATACTCCAACTGGACTAAACCGTCTCACAAGGGGAGGGGAGCTTAGACTGTAAGGGTATAATTGTCCAGAGAGTCTCTGGTTCGGGGTCCGTCTCCAGAGGCACTCAGCTCAAGCTGTTCTTCACCACTGTACCGCTTAATAAATTCAACTGGTATACGTCATGTCAGAGATTCTGCTTCAGGAAACCTAGGGTTGAGCCTGAGGGAAGAGAAAGCACCCAAGAGAGACTCTGTGTGTGTGTGTGTGTGTGTGTGTGTGTGTGTGTAGAGTCGAAAGGCGCACACGTCGGCTCACTGGAGTCTCCTGCTGCAAAGGGACTCCAGACCCAGCAGTTAAAGTCTCGGGTGGTGTGTGTGCAACTCCTTGATTGGTGTGTGAATGCTCAGGCAGCGGCTTCTCCATTAACGTTTTTTCATTCAAAGAGTCTTCTGTGTGGAGACTGGCTGGGCATCATTTTTGCTTGTGGGAGGTGGTGAGTGGTTGCCTTTGCGTTGCTTGTTATTATTATTGCTTGTTGATTTTTAAAAAATCTCTTTCTTTCACCTGCTAAGCTGTCTTTATCTTGACCCACAACTTTCCGTGCTTTATTTCTTCCTGTTCTCTCTCCTGTCCCAGTGGGGAAGGGGAGGAAAGAGTGAGCGGCTGCGTGTCTGCCGGGCTATTGGCCAGAGTCAATCCACCACATCAAGGAAGACGTTGACAACTGGGAGTGACTTCAGTGGGAGGCTGCCAAGATGCGCAGGGGCTGCAGCACTTGCCTGGGGAGCAGAAACTGAGGGAAAGGGCTGCCTTCGGCCTGGGAAAGGGAAGGTCTGGGGAACCTCATAGCAGCCAGCCAGTCCCTGCAGGGAGGTTTTCAGGAAGATGGAGCCAGTCTTGTCACCGTGGTGCTTGGCAGGACGATAATAGACGATAGTCAAATGTTGAAATAAGGAATGTTGAGGCTGGAGATAGGGACAATCTTTCTCTCCATAAGGGCATCCAAACATTGAAGCAGGTTTCCCAGAGATGTTTTCCTGTCTTTGTCCTTGGACATTTTCCAGCCCCCATGTGGCAAAGCCTTGAGCAAAGTGGTCTGACTCCGTAGCCGATTCTGCTGTGAGCATGAGGTTGGACTGGAGACCTACTGAGGTCCCATTCAGGAGAGTGGAAAACTAAATGATGCTGTGGTTCCTTCCTCTCTAGGTGTGCCCTTGATGACAGTAGGGAAAGCTGTCAGGTTCCCCGTGACCATGGAAGTAAGTCAGATGCTGGCATAGTCAGATCAGCTGAAGTTGTCTTCTCCTCCTCCAGGCAGTGTTGCTCAGATGCAGGACTGCTTCACAGGTATCCCCAAACAGCCCTGGTTATTTCCTTTGCTTCACCGTTCATTCCCTTTTCATTCTTTTCCCACCTCTCAAGTCCTGCTCTTTAACCATCCTTATCCCCACCCATGCAAAAAGCCAAGGACTTTTCACTGTTTATCCAGTGGCCCTGCATTTGCTCACTTTGAACCCTCCTTTGGTGTCTCTGAGGTGGTTACTGTGGTGCTTTCTACCTCGCATTGCAACTCAACTTAACGCCAGTACTCTTTTCTTCTCTGTAGTGTCCTGCAGCTACTTAAGTTCTGATCTTGTTAGAGGCACCACGACTCAGGATGGCCGTTGGCACGCATACTTTAAAAGCTGGACTGTTGGAGGTTCAGTCCAGAGGGACCTTGGCACACCTGGGATTTGGCCAGCAGAAACCTCAAGGTTTTGAAGGAAAAGCTCAGAAACAACTCCATGCAGCAGCATGGACAGGGACCTGACTGACTAAGGGAACTGTGACAATGCCATATGAGTCAGTGGTTCTCACATTTCGAAAGGAGAGTGGAGTGTCTGGAGGAGGTCTGCCAACTTGAAGTGAAGGGCCTAAAGGATGAGCTGTGGGGAGAGTCTGAGGGAGCTGGGTGTCTGTAGCCTGCTGAAGTGGAGGCACGGGTTTACCTAGCAAGAGCCTGCACCTGCCTGGAGGGATAACGGAGCCAACCTGTTTTCTGCAGTCACCATTGATACGACAGAAGGAACAGCCACAAGCTGCCTCTTGGGAGCTTTAGGCTGAACCTCAGGAAAAATAAAATGGACTAGGAGGAGCGTTGCCATGATCTCCACCTTTGGAGCTCTTCAAGTTTCAGCGCCGCAAAGTCACGGCCAGCCTGGAGGCTGGACTAGAGACCCCCTCGCAGCAGTCTCTTTCCCAACAGGCCTGTGCCTTGCCACATGTCATATGAGAAGAGACTAAGCTGGAGGAGAGGGTCTCTACATCACAGGACAATTCAGGGTGGAAGGAGGGTCAGGAGGTCTCTAGAGTTGCACTGGCTCCAAGCAGGGCCAGCTCTGAGGTCAGACCAGCTTGCTCGCTAAATGCCAGAATCCGGAGAAAGAGTTTACACATGAACCAGGCATCTGTGCCGCCGTTACAGAAATGGAGACAAGGCCTTTGACCAGCTCCCTGAACACAGCTATTGGTACGTCATGCCCCCTGAGAACATCCATCCTCCCGGGAACATCCATCTTCTTGTCCAAAGGAGTGGGATCCTTATGCAACTATCCTGCCATATCTCCAGACCATGGGGTGCTTTACACTGTAAACAGAACTGAAGGAAAGCCTCTGACTTGGGTACTGTCAACTGAATTGCTAAAAGAGGGGAAGATGGAGGGATCTCGGAGCTTCCAGGTTCTTCCTGAAGATAGAAGGCCTCAGATATAGGAACAGAAGATAACAGTTTTGAACTAGCCTAGGCTTTAGATCATTTCACATGTGATGGCTCTGCTCCATCCTTTCAGTCATTGGCACCCAGAAACCTCATCTGCTTTTCCTTCCTCTCCTCCCAAAAGCTGATCAAGTGATGGGAAGAAAGGAAGGAGAAAGGCCCTAGGCCTCTGTGACTCACCTGGGCTCTGGCACTTGGAGGGCCACAGTGTCATCCATTGTACACCCCATAAAGAATCAAGCTGGGAAGTGACTCTTCACGTACAAGTGAACAAGGTCGATGGACAGGCAAGGCTGTGTCTGGAGACCAGTACACCTAGAGCATCGATCAAGCTGGGGCTGAAACTCAGGCCTGGTCTTCAATGGTCACCTGGGCCCATGGACAGAGGTGTGGATGGACCCCCCAGGGTCCTGAAGGCCTCTGGATGCTCTCAGGGCCCTGACACTGCCCCCATGTGATCCCACCTGCCAGTGCCCTCAATAGGCCAAGTTCTCATTCCCGCATGTGCAGGGTCTGTGCTCGGCTACTCTCCTTCCCCGCTTCTGTGCAGATCTGGGAGACCACAGTTTCATGCTGACTACAACCAAGGCTGAAACTGGTCTTCCCATCCCTGACCAACTTTTCCTCTTTTGGGAGTACAAGGTCCAGGTGAGCCTCAGACTGGGTGGCACAGTTAGAAGCTGACCCACACACAAGATCCCGCCTAACCTGTTGCATGTCCCATAGAGAACATCCACACATCTGACCTGCTCTGGTAGCAAGCAGGGCATCCTCCACTTCTCGCCTTCCCTGTTAGTCTCACCTAAAGATGTTGTATCTCCGTCAGTCACAAAAGCTGTGGGAGCTGTCCTTTTCCGTCTTGGCTCTTGCTCCCCTAACGTCACAGCTTTGCGATGGCATGTTGTCCTCCTGCTGTCTGTGCTCCAGGCTGTGGGCTTTGGTGCACATTAGGCCTGTAGCACCTCAGATGTGGCACCAGGGCCAAGGGCAGATTTGTCACATGGACACCTGATACCAAAAGATTGGCCCTCTTTGTGTGGAAAGGCTTCACAGCCGATGTGTGCTGGAGTGGATGGCAGGAGGCAACATAATGATGAAGGAGGTTCTCACAATGAGAGCAAAAGCTGCAGTCCCCAAGACCAGACAGAAAACGGCCTTGGGCTGTGCAGCCCTGGCAGGAGAGGGGTTTGCTGTCCCAGGTGACTCTTGCAGCAATGCGTGGGGCCTGTGACAGAGGTGAAGCCGATCTCCAAGAAGGACAAGCTGCTGCTGAGAAAGTCCCCGGGGGAGGACAGCCTGTCATCCAGCCACACTGTGGACATCATGCTGGGGGCTGACTGGCTAGATAGCAGCTCTGCAGAGAAGTACCTTAGGGTCCTGGAGGGCAAGCAGCTGAGCATGAGCCAGCCAGGCAGCCTTGCAGCAAAGGCCAGCAGCCTCCTGGGCTGCATTAGGAAAAGCATTGCCGGCAGATGGAGGGAAGTTAACCTTCTCCTCCACTGAGCACCGGTGGGCCACATCTGGAGTGCTGTGTCCAGTGCTGGGCTCCCCAGTGCAAGAAAGTTGTTGACCTGCTAAAGCAAGGCTATCAAAGGGCCACAAAGCTGATTTAAGGGACCGCAGCATCTTCCATAGGACGGAAGGCTGAGAGGTCTGGGACCGTTAAGCCTGGAGAAAAAATTGCTCAGGAGTGTGGAGTAATAAGGCACGGACTGTGGCAGGGCTTCAGGCCAAAGACCTTTATTGTTAGCGTAGCGTGCTTTTTACACAAATACAGCCCGTTCACGCACCTAAAAGTGCTACCCGGTTGGCTATTGCTTTAAGTCCACGCGACTCTCACAGAGGCAGGATTGGTCGCCTCTGTATGTCCACGCGCTCCTTTGCTTCTTCTTAGTTGTTTACCACAGCTCCTTCTCTTCAAGGTTGAGCCCTGCAGGTGTCCGGCTGTTTACCAGCTTCTCAATGCCACAGCTCCTTCTCCTTAAGGTCGAGCCATGCAGGGTGATCCCAATATCACCCCCTTTTTGTTTATCTATAAACAAAACCTGATGGTTCATTCGCAACCCGAGGACTGTGAGGAAGATGAACCATCTGTACACTCTTCTATCGTCCTGCACCACGAACTCAGCCCAGCAGTCGGTAGGTGCCAGCTTTACGTGGGCGTCCCCACGGAGGCAACGGTGGCCTTGCCGTACACCGGCCCACTGCCCTTTGGGAAATCCCGGTATTTATACATTTGCAGAGGAACGAGTTTCGACACACGTGGCCAGCGAGTGTCAGAACACGCCTTGGTTGCCACCTTTCAACACAGAGAGCCTATGGCATACGCGCCCGCTGGCCAGACGTGCTGCACGTGCCCCAGCCACCCTGTCTGTTGGTTCGTAGGCTTTGTTCACGCGGCATATTACCATAATCCAGCAGTCACATATCAACCATGCTCAAGCCAATAGCAGAATGTTACAAGGCAAACAAAATTGTGAATTGTGCTTTATATTCCTCCGTTACTGCATGCCTTCCCCATCCTCCCCTAACCTTGATCAACTTTCTTATCTCTTGGGCTGTTTTCTCTCACCCAGCATAGTATCTGTTTCTTACCCAGCCATCCATTTTCTGATATTCTAACTGCAGTTTTCTCACAGGCCAAAATTCCATCTGTTAACCCCTCCGTATGTATACGATAATTGGCGATAATTTCCATTTCTGCCGACAAGCTAACTATTGCTTTTTCTAGCTGAGATAAACGTCTGAGTCCCAAACAGGATTCCAATTGAAGTTTACAATGTATTACATTATATACATTAACCACTCTGCTAGACTTAGGCTTGCGGTCATACAAGGATACGTAGGACAGAAGGTTACACTTCATCACACGAATCAGATGAACATATTTCACATAGCTGTACTACTCCTCGTGATGGGAAAAGCGCCCGTACAAAGCTATGATAACCTTTATTATATCTCACCAAGGGATTTGTAGTTATAGAGTGCTTTGCCCTAAAAGCTTTCCATGTTCCTCTAATGATACCGCTAATTTCAGTCTGATTAATTATCTGTGTTATAAATGATTTAGTCCCAAACAGGATTCCAATTCAAATGTACAATTTATTAAGCGAATAGAGGCAAGCAAACAGCGCTGGGTGCGCCGGGAGTCTCCGCTCCAGCAAGACGCACGCGGTACAGCTCCTGTTCCTGGTTTATATCCTGTCCGTTAATACATATTCATGAACAGGCGTGTCTTCTTTGGCACATGCCCTCTTCTCCTTCTAGGATCTTCTCGAATCTTCCTCAGCGTGATCCTGTTCGCTAATACATATTCATGAATAGGCGTGTCTGCTAATACATGTTAATGAACAGGCGTGTCTTCTTCAGCGCATGCCCTCTTCTCCTGCTAGAGTCTTCTTGAATTTTCCTCGGCGTGCCCCCAGGATGACCCCAAACCGTATGCATGCACTTTCTTTACACAATACTATGCGGTCAGTGGTCAAACTGGTTTGAGCTGATATACCAGCCAAGTAGTTTAACTTTCTCCTGTAAAATACCCCTTTTTATGGTGCAGGAGAAATCCATAAAAGTCCAGAAGGTTACACTTCATCACACGAATCAGATGAACATATTTCACAATCCCCCATCTTTTTCTTTATAGTATTGATTCGTGTTTTCGTTTCCAACTGAGTACTGCAGATATCTGCATTCCTTGTATAACCGAGTAGATTAATCTAGTAACAATTCCCCACATATCCCCAATACAACTATCCCGATTTTAGTAAGCCAATCACCACCCATAAAATCTCCCCAAAATCCTCCTAGATTGATTCCATTCCAAGTTTATCTCTCAGGAGGCCATTCGTTATACACCTGGACTCCTAGTCGCTCTCCCTAATTTATGGGTAACAGGAAAAAACTAGGTTTTATTGTTGATTACACGTACGGGCTGTACAATTAGAAAAGGTCCTCAGTTTTCCCATTTTTCTGGGGTAAACCCCAGCTGGACTTGTTCCAATATTGACTACAGTTATTTGCCGTAGTCAGAGTCAAGGAACTCACCCCAAGTAGAACTAGAAGAGGTCCGGTCAGGGCCATAGTGGTCGGCGGTCACAGCCCAAAGGGGTTGCAGCCCTTGGCAGACCCTTTTTAAGCCGCAACACCAGTTCCCCTCCGGTCTTGCCCTCTTCCTTCCTTTAAGGGGGTGCTTTCTTAGTACCCAAATTAATTGAGCACTGCTTGTGAAGGCCAGAGCTTTGCTAGATCAGTGGTTTGTCCAGACCTGAGCACTTGCCCGAGCCTGGCGATCCTCTTTATTTGCAAGGCTTTATGGCTACAGAAAACTGCCAGTTAGCCTGCAGTTCTTACAAATAAACACCACCTTCTACACCAAGGACAAATTCTAGTTCCAGCTCCTTTTTCCTGTTCTTCTTTTGCCAACAACTCCTTCCGATGATACTCGTTTGGAGTACCCATTGTTGTTTCCTATTACCCTTTCCCATTGTTTTCCAAACTTGGGGATTACTTATATTGCTCTCCATAGCTTCCCATGGCCATCGTTCACCTCGATTTGTTCCACCACAAACGTAACAATTAGTTATATTCAATGACTTAGCAATGTTTTCAGCAAGATTTACAAGTAGATTTTTAGCAACTGTGGGAATTTCATGTTTCATTCCTGTTTCTATTACAGGAGTAGCCGCAATAAAATTCCCACAGCAATTTAGTCAGATGTGACCTTCCACTCCTTCCCTGGACCTTTCACTCGCGACACATGTGTCCATCCTTTTTCAGCAGTTCTCACAGCTGTTTCTGTAGTGAATAAAACAAGGAAAGGTCCTTCCCAGAGGGGAGATAGGTTTCCTTCTTTCCATGTTTTTATCAGAATTTTATCTCCTGGTTCTAACTGATGAATTGCAAATCCTAAAGGTGGTGTTTGGGCCACCATCCCAATCTCTCTTCATTCTTTTAATCTTTTTCCAATGGTAATTATATCTTGTTGGATACTATGATCCTCAATTACATTGTTCCCCAGAGGCATTCCTTGAAAATAAGGCATGCCATAGAACATTTCATATGGCGATATTCCAGTCTCACTGTATGTTTTTGTTAAGTGCCAATGGTAAACGTTTCGTCCAGGGCATTTGTGTCTCAATCATTAATTTAGCCAATTGTTGTTTTATTGTTTGATTCATTCTTTCTACCTTCCCCGAGCTTTGTGGGTGCCACAGAGTGTGGTATTCCCACTGAATACCTAATGATTGACATAATAGTTTTATTATTTTAGAAGTAAAGTGTGTGCCCTGGTCAGAATCAATGTACTGGATTATCCCATATCTAGGTATCAAATGTTCTAATAAAATTTTTACCACCATCTGTGCCGTAGCTCGTGCTACAGGGTACGCTTCTACCCACTGTGTTAAATGATCTACTATTACCAATAAATATTTTATCCTCCCTACCTTAGGCAATTCAGTGAAATCGACTTGTACTTTCTCAAAAGGTCTGTAAGCTGTTTTTCTCCCTCCCGTGGCTGCTTGTCGAAACACTGTCTTATTTACCTTTTGACAAATTAAGCAACCTTGTGTAATTTGCTTTGCTATTTCAAAAATTCCAATACAACCAAATTGTTTAAGAAAATGATCACTTAACGCTTTTGTACCCCAATGTGTTTGTGCATGCAAACGTTCTAATAATCGCCTGGTGTAGGCTTTTGGCAGCATTTCTCGCCCATCGGGCAGTGCCCATTTTCCTTGTTCTAATTTAGCTCCTATTTTCTTCAATTTTGTTTGTCCTTCTGGGGTAAACTCCTTCTCTCTTTCCTCTCGTCCTTCTTTGCTGGTGTCCTCCTTTGTTTGTATGACATTAACTTTGGCAACTTTAGTCCTCAAGGCTGCTTCCTGGGCCTCTTTAGCTGCTAAGTTATTTCCTCTAGTTCGGTAATCACCAAAAGTCCCTTTTGGTGTCCCCTCACATGTACCACTGCTATCTCCTTTGGTTCTCTTAACGCCTTTAAAATTTTTACTATTAATTCTTGATGTATTAAATTCCTCCCGTGAGTATTAATCCAACCTCTTTCTTCCCAAATTTTTCCAAAAGTGTGGACCACCCCATATGCGTATTTAGAATCTGTAAATACAGTCCCGCTTCTTCCTTTTAATAATTCCAGGGCCCTACATAGCGCATACAGCTCACAAGCCTGAGCTGACCATGATGGACTCAGAGGTCGTGATTCCACAATTTCTAAGTCCTTATTAATTATTGCATATCCCGATTTTCTCTTCCCTTCTACCACTCGGGAGGAGCCATCTATAAACAGCGCTTCTCCATTTTACAACTCAGCATCTCTTAGATCTGGTCTCACCTTAGTCTGGGTCTCAATTACCTCTAAACAGTTATGTTGTAATTCCTCTGATGGTTCTCCAAACAAAAATTGTGCTGGACTCTGAGCAGAAGTCACCCTCAGTTCTAAGTCAGGGGAGTCTATTAGTATTGCTTCATACTTTAGGGTCCGGCTGTCCGTTAACCATTTTTCCGCTTCTTGTTGTAAAACATTTCTGACATTGTGTGGGGTATACACTTTTAAAGGAGCACTAAAGGTAATCTTCCTAACTTCCTCTATTAATAATGCTGTAGCAACCAAAGCTTGGAGACAAGCAGGCCATGCTCTGCTTACTGGATCAAGTAACTTAGAACAATGCCCCATGGGTTTTTTGGATTCCTGCCCAGTCTTGAGTAAGAACTCCATATGCTGTCTGGCTTGATGTATTCACAAAGAGATAGAAAGGTTTTTCTAGATCTGGGAGGCTCAATACAGGTGCTTGTATTAATGCCCTTTTTACTTCCTCAAATCTCTGATCATCTTCAATAAACCACTTAAGTTGGTTATTAGTTAATTTTTCATATAAGAATTTTACTTTATCACTATAATTTTCAAGCCATGGTCTACAATATCCTACTAATCCCAGTATTTGCCTAATTTCCGTTTTAGTCTGTGGGGGTCTTAAGGATAGAATCCCAGATACCCTATCAGGATCTAACTTCTTCCTTCCCTTACTCAGCCAATGTACTAAATATTTTACTTCTTGTTCTACAAACTGTAGCTTTGATCGGGACACCTTTAATCCCTTTTCCCCTGGAAAATTTAACAATTTAATGGTGGCTTTTCGGATCCCCTCTTCAGTTTCTCCTGCTACTAATGAATCGTCCACATATTGCAATAATTTTACCTCCTTAGGTATTGTGAAATCTTGTAGAATTGTTTCTAAAGTTTGTCCAAATAGATTTGGTGACTCCGTAAACCCTTGTGGTAACACAGTCCATCTTAATTGTTGTTTTTGTCCTGTTTCGGGGTCCTCCCACTCAAAGGCAAAATAATCTCTGGATGCCTCATCCAGAGGACAGGCCCAAAAAGCATCTTTCAAATCTATTACACTATACCAAGTATGTTTGGGAGATATATGACTCAATAAAGTATAAGGATTTGCCACCACAGGGAATTTAGTGATTTTTCGCTGATTTACAGCTCTTAAGTCCTGCACCATCCTGTATGACCCATCATATTCCAGAATACATTGGTAGGTTTTTCCTCAACCTCTCCAACCATTCTGTTGGAGATTCGTCTTTCCCTTGTTGTTCATTAAATGCTTTAGTAATGTTTTGCCCTCGGGGAACCGCTTCCCTTATTCCCTGTATGATTAACGTTCTCAAATCCCTCATATTTTGTCTTCCTGGGGGTTGTTGATGATCCCAGTGGGGATCCACATTTGGCCATTTCTGATCTCCCGGGGGTCCTGCCTGACTCTGTCTTTCCCAAATTCTCATTCCAGCTTGTCTAATCATTCCCCTTTCCTCAACAATGAATAGGATCCCTAAAATGGACTGTATTTCTTCCCAGGTATAAGTATTGGGGCCTAGGAATTGGTCCAATTTTTCAGCTACTCCGAGGGGATCATCTAATAGGGTCCCCATTTCTTTCTTGAAATTTCTTACGTCTGTGGTATTTAACGGGACTGCCACAAACCCCATGCCTCCCTGATTGCCTCCGAGGGGTACTTCTCGTAAGGGATATAGAGAAGCTCCCTCAGATACAGCAGTCCTACTTCTCGTACATGCAGCCGGAGGTCGATCTAATTCCGGTGCTGTTGGTGGTGGAGACAGGGGCAACGGTGGTACAGAGAGAGGTACTACGGCCACCGGAGGGGGAGCCGCCGCCGGAGATGGATTATTAGAACATGGAGGCGGTAGGTTATCCAGTGGCTCCCATTTATCATCTTTTTCCTTTTCACTTTTCCCCTCTTCTTCTTCCTCAAACTTTTCATCTGTTTTTAATGTAAGTATTGAGGCTGGAAAAGAACGTAAAGTTCTGTCCCATAATCCTGCATAATCACTTTCCTCCTGACTAAAAGGTTCCTTTGAATTAACATATATATTTAAGGCCTGGCAGACCCAGTCTTCAAAAGATCCAAAAACGGGCCAAAAGACATGTGGTCTCAAACGTTCTTTTGGCCATTCTACCATACAATATTGAACTAATTTTTATTTACTTTTTCCTTTTCTGGGGCCCCTATCATTCCAATTTTCAATCATTATTCCTAATGGACTCTCCGGAGGTATTTCTAGTAATTCGCTCCCTTTCTTGTGGTCCTGGGGTCTCGATTTCGTCTGACCCATCTAGGAATTTTTACTGTGGCAATTCCTACAGCCCTTGGCTACCAGTAAGAGTGTCTTGCAGGGGGTTTAGGACCTATCACCCACCCACGAATCCTATAAGAATCGCTTCGGTCCTTCACCGGCCAAGTCCCTCGCGGGAGATTGGAACCGCGGTTAGAAGGCCTCCACAATCGCTTCAGAACTAGCTTCCGTCTCAGTCACACTCTTACACACACAGGCAACCGAATCCTACCCAACTGAACGGTATACACCTTAAATACTTACAACTCCGTCGTCTTCGTTCGGATCTTCGCGCGCAGAATTACGGGCAAAATAAACTGCTGCAGCCGGCGAGGGAGCTCAAAAAAAATCAAATTCTTTGCTTGCCCCTATTCAGGTTCAGGGTGGCGTTAGTCCCGACCCGACCCGATCAGGAGCCACCAAAAGGTGGGGCGCCCCTCCTAGATCAAGTCAGAATTCAGGAACCAAGACCATCCCGGACGAGCCCCCAATTGTTATCAATGATTTAGTCCCAAACAGGATTCCAATTCAAATTTACAATTTATTAAGCGAATAGAGGCAAGCAAACAGCGCTGGGTGTGCCGGGAGTCTCCGCTCCACCAAGACGCACGCGGTTCAGTTCCTGTTCCTGGTTTATATCCTGTCCGTTAATATATATTCATGAATAGGCGTGTCTTCTTTGGCACATGCCCTCTTCTCCTTCTAGAGTCGTCTCGAATCTCCCTCGGCGTGCCCCCAGGATGACCCCAAACCTTATGCATGCACTTTCTTTACACAATAGTATGCGGTCAGTGGTCAAACTGGTTTGAGCTGATATACCAGCAAAATAGTTTAACTTTCTCCTGTAAAACACCCCTTTTTATGGTGCAGGAGAAATCCATGAAAGTCCAGAAGGTTACACTTCATCACACGAATCAGATAAACATATTTCACAAACCCATTCGGCGTCCGTATTTATCTAGGTCTTGTATAAAGCTACTCCAAGTGGGTATGTTAGTAATTTGACCCTGGTTCTTTCGACTGCGACCAGCGTCATTTATAGTGGTTTGTATACGATCCTGGGTGTTTGTTACATACATCTTGAGACAATCAGAGCGACCATGAATGAGGGGGGTTAATTGTGCCGGGTCGACTGGGGCTAGCATCGGTGGTTTTAAAAGCTGATTCCTGTCGTACGTCGCTTGGATGCAGGCTGCTTTCTGTACTGCCTCGGCTGGATCAGAACAGCCTGTGGCTTTAATTTCTGTTGGCTCTCCCCTCAGCTGGGGATCTATGCTGCCTGCCCAAAATGCAACCTGTGAGGTCAAAGAATAACTATGCTCCCCTGGGTTGGTGGTTAAAAACACTCCTGGTCCCCAAAAGCCTCCTGCTGCTTCCTCGCTCGACATAATCCGGTCTCCTCCCTCAAGGGAAACTCGCCACAAATACTCAACCTCTGACTCTCCTGGTCGCCTTGAGAATTTTCCCTGTATTTTTATCAACTCTGCTGGTGACCACGGAATCGTGCGCACGGTAGTGCGGACCTCATCATCGTCATTAACGACAGTCTCAGTTTTAATCGAGGGTTGTAAGGGGAGCAGTTGAGAGTCAGAATTAGAGGTTTCTCCAGTCTCCTTGTCATTGTTACAAAACTCCACAAATCTGCTTCCCGTTTCAGTGTCCAATTTACGTATTAACCTGCAAATCTGTGTGACTGGAGCACAAGATGGTATTTTATCTAACAGCTGACACACCTTGTCTAACAGCTGATTAAGATTTCTATTTTGGCACACAACACTTTCACGTTCCTTTATAAGCTTACTCTTTTCCTTCACAAGCTTGTCGTTTTCACTCACAACTCGGAGTCCTAATTTTTCTCCTGTCTCCCTTTCAAAAGCTAATGATGATTTTAACACTTCATTTTCTGATTTCAAAGCTTTGTATTCCGCATTGGAAACCAGTGTGGGAGCAGGGGCTTCCTTAGCTTCTCGTTGCGCGCAAGATAAACAAGTTCCTAAGACCGCACCGGTAACCCTTCTGGTTTTTTTTCACTCTATCCTTTTGTGCAGCGTGACACTGCTCAGCACGCTCTATCGCTTCCTTTCCATCCTTCCAAAATTGTTGAGCCCACTCCTTCCCAGCCTGGGAAGGGGCAAGGTCATATTTTTGCAGCAGTTTATCCATGGCAATCCTGCCGACTACGCCAATTTTTTTTCTGTTGCGGTAAGAGGCAGAGCAATTTGGCAGAAACTAAACCCCCTTGCTTTCCAGTCGATCCTCAGATATCAGAGGGACTGGGGGCGGCTGAGCTTAGGTTCTGAATGATGCCCAAAGTTAGCGTGAGTAGTCCGGTCGCGCCCAACACCTTCGTGGGACTATCACGGGTCCGGACGCACTACTAACATCACACTACCTGCTCAGCCGGGCACCTCCTGGACTAACACGGCCGCACTCAAAGGTACGGTCGCGTTCAGGGGGACACGCACACGCGGCCGAGTCAATCGATAGTGCGATTTATTGAAGCAACAGATACGCAGGTTCTTTGGGTTGCCGGTGATAAATTCACTGTCTGCAAAGCACGTGCAAATACCAAAAGTATGAGTGACGCTACTTGGCTATAAACGCGTTGAAAGATATAAAGTGACTCTATAGAGATTTCTAAGTTTCCCGGGGAGGCACTTGGTATGACCAAGTGTTCGAATCTTACCCAGCGGCGTCCTGATGGGGGGGGAGGGGGTAGAGAGGCTCAGCCCATCGACTGATCCCAGAAGTTAGAATAGTACACGACGATGGTATCTTCCCTGACATCCGGCCCTTAAAACACTATTTTATAGTATTTTACTTTGCAGGTGGAGCTTGAGTGACTCTACTCATACATACCTTTCTCGGGATTGGTGCAGAATTCTCTCGCTTCGAGAGAAAAATTGGAAAAATTAGGAACTAGGAAAAATTGAATGCGCACGCTCATTGAGGAGGGGGTCGCACCTTGGGAGGGCGGTAACTTTTGAGAGGGGTGTGCGTTTTAGTATTATAATGATATTATAATTAGCAAAGTTCACTCTAAGTACAGCACTTCATCAAAGTTGACAGGTCCTCGGCCCAGGACATCGCGAGCGCAGCTTATCGGTGTACATACCGTGCATCCCTAAACTCCCCCGTTCACAGAGCGTGGCCGCGATGTCTCCACTCCGCTCCACCCTCCATGTAATCCCTCCCAGAGTCAGCACACCAGGTGCCCCCGATGTTGCCAACGTCCAAGGCCGTCCAGGGAGTCTCCACGGCACAGACCCGTTGTACAGGAGTGCTACGTTCCACCTGGTTTCAAGGCTGTTCTTAGAGGGTAAATTTCCAAATTGCCCCTCAGCGATTACTCCGCGGCGGCCCTGGGTCTCCCTCGGAACCCGGCGAAGGGCGGCCGGGCCTCGCCCCGGGACCGGGCGAAGGGCGCCGGGCAAAGGGCCGGAACTGGGCCCGGTGGCCGTGGTCTCCCTCGGAACGGGGCGAAAGGCGGCCGGGCCTGGCGCCGGAACCGTGCCCGCACGCCCGGGCCTACCTCGGAACGGGGCACAGGCCGGGCGGGAACTGGGCGGAGGGCGGCCCGTGGGTCTCCCTCGCAACGGGGCCGAGGGCGGCCGGGCCTACCGCCGAGCAGTACCGATTCCGGCACTAAAGGGGCGGCTGTCGGTCCCGCTCTGACCCTCATGACGCGACGGGGAGCACCTCCCTTGCTCCCTTTTCCCTAATCCGCAAAGAAGTCTCTCACCGAGCCGCTTCCGCCCCCGACGCCGGTGGGAAGCGCCCCTGAGGCGATGCCGATGGGATTGCCCTTTCGTAGGGGGGATGGGCAAGAGAGGGGACCTTGCCGTCGAACCCCGTGACCTCGCGCTTTTTACGACGCTGCCCACAAACCGTGCACCTTTGGCGGCGGTTCTTCGAGCGGCCTCGGCCCCGCTCCTGCGTGAACACCCCGGAGACCGGCAGGGCTGCCGGGCCCTATGGCGGCGCCTGGCCCGGCCCCCTCCCTCCCCGCCCCACCCCCCCCGGGATCCCCGAGGGGTGGGCAAGGCTGCCAGGTCTACCCCGCCCCCCCCTGCCCCCACCCCCCCCGGGATCCCCGAGGGGTGGGGTGGGCAAGGCTGCCAGGTCTACAGTCTGTTAGTAGTATAGTGATGCCAGCGGCAAGTACTGGGAGTGAGAGTAGAAGTAGGACGGCAGTAATGAGGACAGATCATACGAATAGGGGGGTTTGGTATTGTGAGAGTGCTGGGGGTTTTATGTTGATAGCGGTTGTGATGCAGTTAATTGCCCCTAAGATTGAGGATACACCTGCGAGGTGGAGGGAGAAGATAGCTAGGTCGACTGATGGGCCGGCGTGGGCTAGGTTGCCAGCTAGAGGGGGGTATACGGTCCATCCTGTGCCTGCTCCAGCTTCTACCGTGGAGGAGGCGAGTAGGAGGAGGAAGGAGGGGGGTAATAGTCAGAAGCTTATGTTGTTTATACGGGGGAATGCTATGTCGGGGGCACCGATTATGAGTGGTACCAGTCAGTTTCCGAACCCACCGATCATGATTGGTATTACTATGAAGAAGATTATTACAAAGGCGTGGGCGGTTACAATTACGTTATAGATTTGGTCGTCTCCCAGGAGAGTTCCTGGCTGACCTAATTCGGCACGGATGAGTAAGCTAAGGGCTGTGCGGACTATGCCGGCTCATGCGCCAAAGATTAGGTACAGGGTGCCGGTATCTTTGTGGTTTGTGGAGAATAATCATCGGTTGGTGAAGGTCACGGGTAAGATGGCTGAGTGTCTAAGCGTTAGGCTGTAGTCCTTTTTACAGAGGTTTAATTCCTCTTCTTATCGACTCTGTAGTGAAGTTCATGTTGAGTTGCAAGCTCATTGATGTACGCTAAGAGTGTGCCGGAGTCTGATAAGCAGAAGCCCGTCAGGTTTGGGCGCCTAGCTGTTAACTAGGATTGTTGTAGGATCGAGGCCTGCCTGCTTAGGTAGGTAAGACTCTAGCTTAATTAAAGTCCCTGGGTTGCATTCAGGGGATGTAGGTTAATGTCCTACGGGTCTTAGCAGAAACTAAGAGGGTCTAACTCTTATTTAAGGCTTTGAAGGCCTTCGGTTTGGGGCAGGTTATCCTAAGTTTCTGGGTTTAAAGCGTGGCTAGGATTATAGGGGAGAGTGGCAGGAGGGTGGTTGATATGGAGGCAAGGATGGCGATTAAGGGGCTTGTTGGTTTGTTAAAGTGCCATTGTTTCATGTGGTTGGTGGAGTTTGGGGGTAGTGTGATTGTTGAGTAGTAAGTAAGGCGTAAGTAGAAGAAAAGTCCGAGGAGTGAGAGTATGATGATGATTGTGGCGGTTGTCGTTACCTCTTGCTTGGTTAGTTCCTGAGTGATGAGTCATTTTGGTAGGAAGCCTGTTAGTGGGGGTAATCCTGCCAGGGATAGCAGGGTTAGTATTAGGGTTGCATTTAGTGTGGGTGTTTTTGTCCAAGAGGTTATTAATGTGGGTAGTTTTAGGGTATTGGTTGTGTTGAGGGTGAGTAATACAGTGGCGGTTATTAAGGAGTATAGGCAGAAGGTCAGTAGGGGGAGTAGATGAGGATGATGGCTATTCAGCCTAGGTGTGCAATGGACGAGAAGGCTAAGATTTTTCGGATTTGTGTTTGGTTTAGGCCTATTCATCCGCCTAGGGCGGTTGAGGCGATGGCCATGGTGACAAGTAGGGTTGGGTTAAGTGAGTGGGATGTTAGAAGGAAGAGGGTGATTGGGGGGAGTTTTATTACTGTTGATAATAGTAGACCTGTGCTTAAGGATGTGCCTTGGAGGACCTCTGGGAATCAGAAGTGGAAAGGTACTAGTCCTAGTTTTATTGCGATTGCTGCTGTTAGCAGAAGGCAGGATGTTGGGTGGGTTAGTTGGGTAATTTCTCATTGTCCTGTAGATCAGGCATTGGTTATGCTTGAGAAGAGTAGTAATGTTGAGGCGGTTGCTTGTACTAGGAAGTATTTGATTGCAGCTTCTATGGCTCGGGGGTGGTGGGATTTTGAGATGAGGGGGATGATGGCTAAGGTGTTGATTTCTCGTCCAGTTCAAGCTAGGATTCAGTGGTTGCTCGAGATTGCGACTGTTGTTCCTAGGAGGAGGCTTAGAGTGAGGATTAGCTTTGCGTGGGGGTTCATTAGTAGGGGAAGGGGTTGAACCATCATTTTCGGGGTATGGGCCCGATAGCTTTGTTAGCTGACTCTACTAGGAAATAATATAGGGGAAGTATGGGGAGTTTTGATCTCCTTTGTGCAGGTTCGACTCCTGCTTTTCTAAGGTTTGTTTGTTAGGAAATGAGAGGGCTAGTGTACCTCTATGTTCACTTTATCATAGTGACCCTTTAGCGTTCAGGCACATTTCCTTGCATAAGGAGGGAGGCCTGCGTAGCAGATTGGTATGCTGGTGTGTCAGAGGCAAAGGGCTAGGGTTAGTGGTAGGAAGTTTTTTCAAAGGAGGTGCATGAGCTGGTCGTATCGGAACCGAGGGTAGGAGGCCCGAGTTCATAGGAACCCTGAGGATAGAAGTAAAATTTTTGTGGCTAGGGCGATTGGGAATAGCTCTGGGAGGAGGTTTAGTGAGCTTGGGTTTAAAAATAGGATGGTTGTTAGTGCGTTTATTAGTATGATATTGGCGTATTCGGCTAGGAAAAATAGGGCGAATGGCCCTGCAGCGTATTCAACGCTGAAACCTGAGACTAGTTCTGATTCGCCTTCTGTGAGGTCAAAGGGGGCGCGGTTTGTTTCGGCAAGGGTGGAGATATATCATATTATTGCAAGGGGCCAGGAGGAGAAGATAAGGTACAGTGGTTCTTGGGTGGTGGCGAGGGTGTTTAGGGTGTAATTTCCACTTAGCAGGATGACAGATAGGAGGATGATGGCTAGTGTTACTTCGTAGGAGATTGTTTGTGCTACTGCTCGTAGGGCACCGATTAGGGCGTATTTCGAATTTGAGGCCCATCCTGATCATAGGATTGAGTATACGGCCAGGCTTGATATGGCTAGGAGGAAGAGGAGGCCCAGGTTTAGATCAGTAAGAGGAAATGGGATGGGGAGAGGAATTCAGATCGTAAGGGCTAGGAGGAGAGCTAGCACTGGGGTTATGATGAAGAGGAAGGGAGAGGAGGTGGATGGGCGGATTGGTTCTTTGATAAATAGCTTTACACCGTCTGCTACGGGTTGAAGGAGGCCAAAGGGGCCTACGATATTTGGACCTTTTCGGGCCTGTATATAGCTTAGGATTTTTCGTTCTAGAAGCGTTAGGAAGGCCACGGCAATTAGGATTGGGATAATATAGGAGAGGAATATAGTAAAGTGGATTAGGGTCGTGGGTTTAATCATGGGTGGGTAAAGCTAGGGAGAGGATTTGAACCTCTGGGTAAAGGGCTTAAGCCTTTTGCATTTGCCAAGCTCTGCCACACTAGCGGCCCTTGTTTAGGGGTTAATTGGTTGGGGTCCCCTTAGTAGGTTTAGTTGGGTTCATTGTTTTGGGGGGAGGCGTGCTTGTGGTATTGGCCTCACTTTTCCGGTCCTTTCGTACTGGGAAAAGTTAGTCATAGATAGAAACCGACCTGGATTGCTCCGGTCTGAACTCAGATCACGTAGGACTGTTAATCGTTGAACAAACGAACCCTTAATAGCTGCTACACCATTAGGATGTCCTGATCCAACATCGAGGTCGTAAACCTCCTTGTCGATAGGGGCTCTTGAAGGAGATTGCGCTGTTATCCCTGGGGTAGCTTGGTCCATTGGTCAAGTGTATTGGTGTATTGGGTCTGGTTGCTGTTTGCACGTTGAGGGGTTGCTCTTGGTTAAGGGGGTGGTCTTATTTTTGGAGGATTTGTTTTTCTCCAAGGTCGCCCCAACTGAAAAATGTGGGCCAGGTGTTTGGTGATTGTGTGCCTGGTTAGGGGAAGTTGTGGAGGGGGTGGCCGTTGATTTTTAAGTTCCACAGGGTCTTCTCGTCTTATGTGTTCATTCCTGCTTTTGCACGGGAAGATCAATTTCACTGATTATCTGTGAGAGACAGTTAAGACCTCGTTTAGCCGTTCATACAGGTCTCGATTTATGGGACAATTGATTGCGCTACCTTTGCACGGTTAGGATACCGCGGCCGTTAAACATAGGATCACTGGGCAGGCATCACCCTCAATACTTGGGTTGCTGAGGGCTATGTTTTTGGTAAACAGTCGGGCCTTGGGTTTGCCTAGTTCCTTTCACAGATTTTAATCTTTCTTAATGGGCGCTCCTGGGTTGGGTTAACAGGGTTGGTTAATATGTGGTCTTGTGAGGAGGTTGGGGGTATTATTGGGCCTGTTAATAATGTGGTGATGTAAGCTTGCGCCTGAGAGGGATTAATCCCTGGTTACTTATTTTAGCATTAATTCTCCTATTGTCATAGGTTAGCCTGTTGGGAGGGAGGGAGTCGTGTTGTTTTTGGATTTTTTTAGTCGGTGGAGCTTTGACGCATTCTTTGGTGGTGGCTGCTTTAAGGCCCACAGTTTATGGGTGGGAGGGGGTTTATCCGCTGGTGGAGGTTGTATCCTTTTTTAAAGGAGCGGTACCTCCTTTAAATTTCTCTTAATTTGCTTCGTGGGGGTTAGGTAGGTGTCCGTAGAGGAAAATTAAGGGGGAACTCAGATTCGTTTTACAGGCATCACCCAGCTCGGTTGGCTTTTCACCACTACTGACAAGTCATCCCACTCTTTTGCGACAGAGACGGGTTCACTCGGGGCAGTTGCTTGTAAGTAGCTCGCTTGGGTTTCGGGGTGGCAAGCTTAAATTCATTTTGCTTGGTTGTTCTTGCTAGATCATGATGCGAGAGGTACAAGGATTTATCTTTGCTACTTGTTGGTTGGGTTTTCATTATTATTTCATCTTTCCCTTACGGTACAGTTTCTATCGCGCCTGAATGGGTCTTTTCTATCGCCTATACTAAGTTGTGAAAATGCTTTAGTTTAGTTGATGAGGGGGTTTTTGGGGTTGTGCAGGTGGGTGTGTGGTCGGGCTAGAATTTGGCCTCAAGACGATCTGGTTGGATGCGGATATCTTTCAGGTGTAAGCTGAATGCTTTAATATTATAGCTACGTCTCGATATGCTAAGTGCACTTTCCAGTACACTTACCTTCACAGAATCACAGAATCACTAGGTTGGAAAGGACCTTTAAGATCATCAAGTCCTTGTTACGACTTACCTCATCTTTAGCTGGGGGAGGGTATTAGTTATGTGAGTTTGGGGCTTGTGAGGAGGGTGACGGGTGGTATGTACGTGCTCCAGGGCCAGTTTAAAGGGGACTCGATTGTTCCGCTTTACTGCTAAATCCGCCTTCTGGGGGTGATTTCACGCCCCCTTTCGTGGGTACTCTATTTTAGAGAATGTAGCCCATTTCTGCCATCTCGTGG
Source organism: Phaethon aethereus (assembly GCF_964289735.1). Taxonomy (NCBI): domain Eukaryota; kingdom Metazoa; phylum Chordata; class Aves; order Phaethontiformes; family Phaethontidae; genus Phaethon; species Phaethon aethereus. The sequence continues at coordinate 85,861 of NW_028113842.1, read as the reverse complement.
GCTATACCTTGACCTGCCTTATTAGCGGGGTTGGGCTGTTGTGTTCACTGTTGGACTCTGATGAGGTGAACTGACGACGGCGGTATGTAGGCTGCTGTTTGGCAAGAGATGGTGAGCTGTATCGTGGATTATCGATTATAGAACAGGCTCCTCTAGGTGGCTTTGGGGCACCGCCGAGTCCTTAGAGTTTTAAGCGTTTGTGCTCGTAGTTCTCGGGCGGATGCTTTGGTGGGGGAAGCATCGAGATTTATGGCTAGGCATAGTGGGGTATCTAATCCCAGTTTGTATCCTAGCTTTCGTGAGGTTTGGTTGATCAGGTGGGAGTGCCAAGATCGTTTTGAGGTTGGGTTTAAGGACATCTTGAGTTTATGACAGCTTAGTTGTTTTTTAGTCTCGGTTGCTTTGATAGTGCGGCTCCACTCTTTACGCCGGAGTCTGTTAATTTGGGTTTCTTGTGTGACCGCGGTGGCTGGCACAAGATTTACCAACCCTGGGTGGTACCATGACTAAGTCAAGCTTTCGCTTATTGCTTAATGTTAATTACTGCTGAGTACCCGTGGGGGTGTGGCTAAGCAAGGTGTCTTGGGCTACGCGGGGTAGGGTGTGCCTGATACCTGCTCCTTTTATCTTGGTAAGAAGTAGGGGCATTTACACTGGGGTGCGGATACTTGCATGTATATGTCTGGTAGAAACTAACGGTAAGGTTAGGACTAAGTCTTTTGTCCTTGGGGCGGGAGGTGACCATCTTGGCATCTTCAGTGTCATGCTTTGTTGTTAAGCTACAAGGACTGTTTGGGATGACTCAAAAATTTGTTAAGTATGATCGTAATGGATGTAGGAAATTTTGTGTAGAATGGGGTTTGAAATTTGTTTGGTGGATTAGTTTAGCTCGATATTCGGGGGAGCGTAGGTGTGGGGGAAAGCAGTTTTTGTACTAACTTTTTTAATGGGATATCGGTGCCGATTGATAGGTAAATTTAACGTATAAGCAAACGATAAACGTATGATTGCGCAAACGTTTGATGAATTTTTAACAGAAAATTCCTAACGTTGTTTAGAAAATTAGAGGAATTGCGAAATGATACGAAAAAAATGAAGCATGTCCATTAAGCATTCACTAAATAGCAGCATAATTCGATGCTTGCGGAGGAAACATAGAAAATGGAATTCAAAGTGCATCAGTGCCAAAATGATACCACTTACCTACCAACCATGACACGGGGGATTCCTGAGGGCCAAATTCCGACCGACGACCATGTGATGTTCAGGTCAGGAGATTGGAATCACCTGCCCCGCACTGGAAGGGTTTATTGAAGACGCCCCCCCAAAAAAAGGAACCAGAGGCGCAAAGGCTACCCGGATGCCGCGATTATAAATAGCCAACCAGATGTTTCTGTGAAGAGAGAGGAGAGAGGGACTACCAAGTTATGGCCCTGATATAGGAACCAGAGGCGCAAAAGTGCAAGTAGTGCTAGGGGTGTAGGGGGAAAGAATGGTCCTGAAGCTAGTAACGTAGGATCTTCTATGCGGCGCGTTGCTGATTTCACGTGAGAAGAACGATCAATAGATAACCCAGTCCGACAGATACCGGCCCTACGAGAGAAGATGGAGTTGAGTTGTCCAGCTACCATGGATAGTGTGTGTTTCGAGAATAGCCGTATTCTAGAGAGATGGAGAGGTATAAAGGAGCAGTTAAAGGTTTTAATCCTATTGAGTGGAGATTATCCGTATAGCATTGAATTGCCTATTCCTTGTGGTGGGAGCGTGGAGAGAGAAAATATGCCAGTTTGCGTGTAGATGGCTTCCGTACATGCGTTAAATAGCCTAGCATGAATCATCCCAGGCGGATAAAAAAATTGATGCACTGTTATACATGGGAGATAAGCGGAAAAATTGCCCCCTGCAATCCCGGGGGGGGGAAAGGGGGGGCGGGAGGATATCTGTCTTGTAGGGGTTTCTGTAGTTGAGATCAGCGGCGTCTTTTCAGGCCGCAGACCTTGGAGCAAAGCCAAGCAGAAACTGCTATGACTTTGTGGTTGTCTTGGGGCTGTGCTTTGTTCCGGGGGGGCTAGCGGTTGCATCGAATCCTTCTCCCTACTATGGGGTGGTTGGTTTAGTTCTGGCTTCTGTTGCGGGGTGCGGGTGGCTGCTGAGTTTGGGGGTGTCCTTTGTGTCGTTGGTGCCGTTTATGGTCTATTTGGGGGGAATACTGGTGGTCTTTGTGTATTCGGTGGCGCTAGCAGCCGATCCCTTTCCAGAGGCTTGGGGGGATCGGCAGGTTATGGGGTATGGTGTATGCTTTCTCTTAGTTCTTGCGGTTGGAGGGGCTGTTGGGGGGTTGGTAGGACCTTATGGGGTGGAGGTGGTTACGGTGGATAGTGGGGGGATGTTTTCTGTTCGGTTGGACTTCAGTGGGGTGGCTATGTTCTACTCGTGCGGGGTGGGGATGTTTTTGGTGGCAGGGTGGGGATTGCTGCTAACTCTGTTTGCAGTGCTGGAGGTTGTACGAGGGTTAGCTCGGGGGGCTATTGGGGCGGTTAGGGGTTAGGCAGAGAGTAGTTCAATGAAGAATGCCAGCTTTGGGAGTTGGGGGTGGAGGTTTAAGTCCTCTCTCTCTGAGGGTACGTAGCTCTGAGAAGGGTGAGGAGTCTTCAGTCTTTGGCTTACAAGACCAATGTTTTTATAAACTATCAGAGCGTCTTTAGTAGTTGAGTACCTTGTTCTCTAGGGCTGCCGAGGCAGGGAGGAGGATTAGGAGGATGGTAAAGTAGGTGATGGAGGCTAGTTGGCCAATGATGATGAAGGGGTGCTCTACGGGCTGGCTGCCCACTCATGTCAGGATAAGGAGGTTGGCAGTTAGGGCTCAGAATAGGAGTTGGGAGAGGGGGTGGACGGCTATGGAGCGCTGCTTGGATTTATGGAGGAGGGGGATTAGGAAGAGTACGAGGATCGAGGCTGCTAGGGCTAGAACTCCTCCCAGCTTATTGGGGATTGAGCGGAGGATGGCGTATGCAAATAGGAAGTATCATTCTGGTTTGATGTGGGGGGGTGTAACTAGAGGGTTTGCTGGGGTGAAGTTTTCTGGGTCCCCTAGGAGGTTGGGGGAGACTAGGGCTAGGGCTGTGAGCAGGGGGAGTACGAGAGTGCGAAGCCTAGGGCATCTTTTAGGGAGAAGTAGGGGTGAAATGGGATCTTTTCGCAGCTGGATACGATGCCTAGAGGGTTATTTGAGCCGGATTCGTGGAGGAAGGTGAGGTGGACGTGTGAGGCCTGCGATTATGAATGGGAGTAGGAAGTGTAAGGCGAAGAATCATGTTAGGGTGGGGTTGTCTACGGAGAATCCGCCTCAGGCTCACTCTGC